>NW_011501104.1:0-59752 GCF_000495115.2 Populus euphratica | reverse complement strand
TTGTTAATAGTGCTTATTAGTTGGAGAGTGAATTTCTTAATTTGTTGTATTTTTATTTTTGAGCTATTACTTTTATTTGCAATTTTTTTTATTTTCTTTCCTTTCTTTTCATATTCATATAATTGTTATATTATTATTATTATTATTATTATTTTATCATGGCTAATGTTGAAGATGTAGAGGGTGAAGGGAGTGTTCAAGGTAATGGACCTCCACAATTCAATGATCAACCTAATTTTTGAACTCTTAGAGAGTATCTTCACCCGGCTAGACAAAGTACACCTTCGTGTATTATCTTACCTCTTAACCAACAAGCTTTCAATTTGAAATCGGGCATGATTCAACTTCTTCCCACATTTCATGGTATGGATTCTGAAAATCCATACATACACATTAAAGACTTTGAAGAGGTATGTAATACTTTTATTGATAGAGCATGCACCGAGGAAACCATTTGGCTTAAATTATTCCCATTCTCTCTAAAGGATAAAGCCAAGCTTTGGCTAAACTCCTTGCGTCCTAGGTCTATAGGTACATGGAGAGAAATGCAAGCTGAATTTTTGAAAAAATACTTCCCCACTCATAGGACAGCAGCCTTACAACGTCAAATGATGAATTTTTCTTGTAGTTCAAATGAGTCATTTCACCAAGCTTGGGAAAGGTTCAAAGACTTGTTAAATGCATGCCCTCATCATGGTTTTGAGATGTGGAGGTTAGTGAGTTTCTTTTATGACTCTCTTACCGCAGATTTTAAAAAGCTAGTGTCAACCATGTGTAATGGTGAGTTTTATGACAAAGAACCAAGTGAGGCCTTTGATTTTTTTGATCAATTGGCTGAAAACACAAAGCAATGGGAGACTTCTCTCCCAGTTCATGTTGAGTCTAGAAACACCATTTCTCATTCAAGTGGGAAGTTTCAATTGAAAGAGACTGATGACCTCAATGCTAGATTAGCCTCATTGGCTAGGAAAGTAGAGTCTCTTGAGATTAAAAAAGTGCATGTCATAAGTGAACAACAAGAGGAAAGTTGTGTTGTTTGTGAAAGCAAAGGGCATAGGACAACTGAATGTCCTACCATTCCAGCCTTCAAGGAAGTGCTATATGGCCAAACTTCTGATTCAAGTAATGTTAGAAAGCCATTTCCAAACCAAGTAGGCAATCCCTACTCTGAGACCTATAATCCTGGATGGAGGAACCACCCAAATTTTGGATGGAGAAATGAGGGCTCTTCAGTACCTCAAACATTTCAACCTCCACCCCAACCATTTCATGCTCCCACACATAACACATACCAACCACCTCATAAGAGATCCTTAGAGGATACTCTTCAATAATTCATGCAAACACAAGGAGGAATCAACAACCAAGTTTACAAATTCCAAGACCAGACCAATAGGACCTTAGATGACATTCGAAGTCAACTAACTAAGTTGACTCAATCACTAAGCATTCAAGAGAAGGGAAAAATCCCAGCTCAACCAATGCCCAATCCTAGAGGTCAGGTACACATGAGTGAATCCTCACCTAGTGAACCTTCAAACCATGAACAAGTCCAAGCCATCACTACCCTTAGAAGTGGAAAGATTGTTGACAAAGGTGTAGGTTTTAGGATTCCTAAAGGTATTGTAGAGGAGAAATCTAGGGAAAGTGAAGAGGGAATCAAAACACAAGTGACAAATGAGAGTTTAAGTGACAAAGAAGGTGAGATAAATGAGAAAGAGATGAGTGAGAAAGGAGATGATTCAAGAAAAATTGGAGTCAAAATGAGTGATTTAGAATTTGTTCCTAGAGCACCATTTCCATAAAGGTTAGGGAAACCTAAACAAGATCTTATGAACTCAGAAATCTATGAATTGTTCAAACAAGTGAAAGTCAATATTCCACTCATTGATGCAATTAAACAAGTTCTATCATATGCAAAGTTTCTTAAGGATTTATGCACAGTCAAAAGGAGATTGAATGTGAAAGAAAGAGCTTTTCTGACTGAACATGCTAGTGCCATCATCCAGTTTAAGACCCCTCCCAAATATAAAGATCCTGGTTGTCCTACCATTTCATGCATTATTGGAAGTCATAAGATAGATCAAGCTTTGTTGGATTTAGGAGCAAGTGTGAATTTAATACCCTACACTGTTTACGAACAATTAGGTTTAGGAGAAATCAAGCCTACTCGAATCACCCTTCAATTAGCTGATAGGTCAATCAAGATTCCCAAGGGTATCGTTGAGGATGTGTTGGTCCAAGTAGATAAATTCTACTTTCCTGTTGATTTTGTAGTGTTAGACACCGCACCAATTCAAGGTTCTAATGCCCCCATCCCAGTCATCTTAGGGAGACCTTTCCTAGCTACATCCAATGCCTTAATTAACTGTAGGAATGGGGTGATGAAATTGTCTTTTGGGAATATGACTGTGGAGATGAACATATTCAATGTCTCCAAACAAATCGGGGAACATGAGGACATTAGAGAGGTAGATTTCATCCAAACAGTTTGTCAAGAACACTTTGAGAGAGTGTGGATCAAGGATCCATTGGAGAGAACTTTAATTCATGATGAAAGATTTTGTTCTTTGGAATGTGTTGATGAGGAAATAAGAAAACTTGAGACTTATCTAGATCCAATGCCTATTATGTCAATAGGTCAATAGACCCCATCATTTGAGCCTTTGATTTCACCCCAAGTGAAAGTTGAGGAATCTCTTGTCCAGCTTGATAAACTAGAAAGGAAGCCTTTACCGAGTGATCTTAAGTATGCATTTCTATAGGAAGATGAATCATATCCTATTGTGATCTCATCAAAACTTAGCATAAAGCAAGAACACAAACTTTTGAGAGTGGTAAGAAAACACAAGAAAGCAATTGGGTGGAAAATTACTAACTTGAAAGGAATTAGCCCTCTTTTATGTACACATAGAATCTATCTTGAAGAAGAGGCTAAATCTGTGAGGCAAATGCAAAGACGATTGAACCCAAACATGAAGGAAGTAGTGAGAGGTGAAGTGCTTAAGCTACTTGATGCAGGTATCATTTACCCTATTGCAAACTTAAAATGGGTTAGTCCAACCCAAGTTGTCCCAAAAAAATCTGGAGTCACGGTAGTGAAGAATGAAAATAATGAGCTGGTACCAACTAGAATCCAAACTGGATGGCGTATGTGCATTGATTATTGTAAATTGAACATGGTGACTAGGAAGGACCATTTTCCGCTTCTATTTTTAGACCAAGTGCTTGAAAGAGTAGCTGGAAGAGCTTTCTATTGTTTTCTGGATGGATACTCAGGTTACAACCAAATTGAGATTTCTTTAGAAGACCAAGAAAAAACCACTTTCACTTGTCCTTTTGGTACTTATGCTTATAGAAGAATGCCATTTGGTTTGTGTAATGCACCAGCCACTTTTCAAAGGTGTATGATGAGTATCTTTAGTGACATGGTGGAAAATTTTTAGAAGTTTTCATGGATGATTTTTTAGTTTATGGGGATTCTTATGAGTTATGTCTAATGAATCTAGAAAAAGTTCTTGAAAGGTGTGAAGAGAGCAATCTTGTACTCAATTGGGAGAAGTGTCATTTTATGGTGACACATGGCATTGTTTTAGGTCACATTATCTCTTCAAAAGGGATAGAGGTAGATAAGTCAAAAGTGGAAGTCATTCAAAAATTAACTACCCCTAAGACTGTGAAAGATGCGAGATCCTTTTTAGGACATGCTGGTTTTTATCGAAGATTCATTCATTCTTTTAGTACCATTGCCAAACCATTGTGTAACTTGTTGTCACAAGATGTCCCATTTGATTGGACATCAAAATGTCAAGAAGCTTTTGAAAAGCTTAAAGGGTTATTGACAACTGCACCAATCATACAAGCTCCTGATTGGTCTTTACCATTTGAACTGATGTGTGATGCTAGTGATTTTGCGGTTGGGGCTGTTTTAGGGCTAAGAAAAGACAAGAAATCTCATGTCATATATTATGCTAGCAAGACTTTGAATGATGCTCAATTGAATTACACTACAACTGAAAAAGAACTCTTAGCTATGGTCTTTGCATTAAACAAGTTTAGGTCTTATTTGGTTGGATCTCTTGTTATTGTTTTCACTGATCATGCAGCATTGAAATATTTGCTCACAAAACAAGATTCCAAACCACGTTTGATTCGATGGATCCTCCTACTCCAAGAGTTTAACATTGAAATTCGAGATAAAAAGGGAGTAGAGAATGTAGTGGCTGATCATTTATCTCGTCTTTCAAGCTATAAGACCATAATTGATGAATCTCCAATAAATGAACTCTTTGCTGATGAAAATTTATTTTGTACAGGTACTGTCTCTTACATTGGTTCTCCATGGTATGCTGACATAGCAAATTACCTAGCCACAAGTCAGATTCCTTCTCATTGGTCTAAACTTGACAAACAAAAATTCTTGCGCAATGTGCGCACCTTTTTTTGGGATGACCCCTACCTATTTAAATATTATCCTGACCAAATTATTAGGCGGTGCATCCCTGATCATGAAATTCTAAGGGTCATTAATTTTTTTCATGCATTAGCCTGTGGTGGGCATTTCTCTTCCAAGAAAACCATTGCCAAAATCTTGCAGTGTGGTTTTTATTGGTCTACCATGTTTAAAGATGTTCATGCCTTCTATGTTACATGTGACCGATGCCAACGACTAGGTAGCCTCACTAGGCGTAACATGATGCCCTTTAACCCCATCCTTGTTTTGGAAATATTTGATTGTTGGGGGATTGATTTCATGGGACCATTTCCAAGTTCATTTGGTTACCAATTCATCCTTGTAGCTGTTGATTATGTGTCTAAATGGGTGGAGGCCATTACATCTCGAACCAATGACCATCGAGTTGTGGTCAAATTCTTGAAAGAAAATATTTTCTCTCATTTTGGCATGCCCCGGGCTATGATTAGTGATGGGGGAAAACATTTTTGTAACAAGCCCGTTGGGATTTTGATGAGAAAATATGGTGTAATTCACAAGGTCAGTACCCCCTATCACCCACAGACTAGTGGCCAAGCTGAGTTGGCAAATAGGGAGATCAAGAACATTTTAGAGAAAATAGTCAATCCAAACCGTAAAGATTGGTCCCTACGACTAGTTGATGCTTTGTAGGCATATCGCACTGCTTATAAGACCTCTTTAGGAATGTCTCCTTATAGGCTAGTTTATGGAAAGCCTTGTCATCTCCCTGTTGAGATTGAGCACCGTGCATATTGGGCCATTTAGCAATTCAATGACAATGAAAATGAGGTTGGCAAAAATAGAAAGCTTCAATTGGATGAATTAGAGGAGCTAAGAAATGATGCATTTGAAAATGCAAAAATTTCAAAACATAAGATGAAAACTTTGCATGAGAAACATATTCTTAGAAAATCCTTTCATGTTGGTCAAAAGGTTCTCTTGTATAATTCACGATTACATCTCTTTCCTGGGAAGTTGAGGACAAAATGGATTGGTCCATTTATGAGGACAAAATCCATCTCTAAGCATGGTGCATTTGAGGTAGAAAATCCCAAGAATGGAAATATTTTCAAAGTAAATGGTCATCGATTGAAACTTTATCTTGAAAATGTTGTGGCTGAAGTTGAGACATTGGATCTTGAAGATCCAATACCATTGTAGTATCAAAAGTAATGAGTTTTTATTTTTATTTTATTTTTATTTTTATTTTTTTTTTCATTTTCATTTTTTTCTTCTTTCTTCCATCTCTTATATTTTCTTGTTCATGCATTCGGGACCATGCATTATTTTAAGTTGGGGGGTGTGAGGTTCTTTATTTTCTTTTATGTTTTCTTTTAGTTGTGATATGCAGGTTAAAAAAAAAATCAAGCAAGAAGTCAGCTCATGCCTAATTCAATCAGACATTCATCCTTGAAAACAGAAGGAGAGTAATAATTTTCTAATCTTTATACTTTTCTTCTCTTTCTCTTTTACATTGAGGATAATGCAAAACTTAATTTTAGATATTTCATTATGTTGAATGCTTGAGATAACCATGCTTGTTAAAAAAAAAAATACTTGCATTGGTATGTGAATGAGACTTGTTTAGGATCATCATTACCTTTTTGGGTTCATTATTGTGTTGAACATTGCATGCTTTAATTTGGGATAGATAATATCTTATAAAGCAAGATATAACATACTTTTTTTTAAGATTACTGAAGTACATCTTTCCTTGTAAAAGTTGTGTGAGTTGTGTGAATATGCATGAAAGATGAGTATGATGCTTTACTTGTGATTATCCCTTTTGATCTAGTCCTAAACAAGGTTTAAGTAAATAGAGTAATAATCATTACATAAATAAATAAATGTGTACAAAGTTCTATCTACTCCAATGTTTTGAGTTGCTCAGTAACTAGGGGTATTCATCACAAATGTTTATCTTTACGTCAAACGGCAGCTTGAAATATGAGTATGCAAAGCACTTTAAGTTTGTGACTTTGTGAGTAACCGGGTGCATTCATCACAAATGTTTGTATTCGCATCAAAAGGGAAGTGACAACTTAAAGACAAAGAATAAATCATATCTTCAAAAAAAAAAATATAGATATTTCTCTAGTTTGCTACCTTGTTTGTGTTGGTGAGAAGGGAAGATTAGAAGTTGAGTTTTCATATGAATCAATTATGTTGGTTGCACGATAAATATGACTGAATTTGGAAATTTTGTATGGATGTTTGATTTAGAGAATGTGAGTATGCTTATTTTTCTTTATTTGCTATTGTGTACACTAAGTTAAAGATACCAATGTTTGCATGATAGGTCCGTCAAGTGTGATGAATCGAGCCTAATTATGGTTCTTATTATTATTATTTTTATTTTAAAAGTTTTATGTTTTGTTTTGCTTGAGGACTAGCAAAATCTAAGTTGAGGGGTGTGATTGTGCATCAAAAGTGTCATTAAGTCTCTTGTTTTACATATGTATTTATTGTCTTTATTTGGTTGTTTTTATAATAATTGATGTGTTTTTTAGTAATGAAGTTTGTTTTAATGTTTCGATAGGTTTTTAGAGCTTAAATGAATTAATTCAGAAAATTCAACGTCGGAATTCAGAACAAAGAATTGAAGAGACATTTAGTTGAAGATTGAAGCAAATCTTGGTTCAAATAAGTGCTCCAAATTTGTCCCAAAAATCAATTCTATTCCAATTCTAGAAAAGAATATCATATGATTTATTTCAATCCCAAACTTGCCTTATGTTGTGTGCAAACTTCAACCATTAAACACTCAAGGTTTCAATGTCAATCTTAGCCCAAATAATAAGTACATTTGTATACTTATTTGATGCTCAAATTCAGCCCAAAATCAGCCCCAAATCAGCCCTAAATCAACCCCAAATCAACCTTCAAATCAACTCAAACACAATCCATGATCTCACATATCCACTCAACAAATAACAATTGATTTATTTTGGGTAATCCATTGATCCAAGAAGGCAAGCACATGGATGGAAAGCTGGAGGGGATATTTTAACATTATTTTGGGTCAAAAAGAAGAAGGAGACACCTAATAAATGAGGAAGAAAAACGTGCACCAAAGTAGTTGTAAAGCTATCTTGATTTGATTTTTCAAAACACCTTTCGGTGTTTTGCCCATAACTTTTAACTCAGGTGTCCAAATGATCTGTTCTTTAATGATCTAGAAAGGTGACATAATTTCCTATAAATATGTCTCTAATAGACTTCTCGAAAAAAAGCTTCTAAGACGGTCGAATTTCTATCCAAAGTTAGAGTCAGATTTGTGTCCGAATTTTTTCTGAAATTGTATTGTGTTCTTCTTTATAGATTTCGGTTCTTTAGTTTGTAAAACTTATTATTTCAGTTGGATTCAAGTTCTTTCATGTTTATTGAAGTGTTCTTATATATAATCATGGTTGGCTAAACTCTTTCTTGGATCCAAATCAAGGATAATGGTGATTGAGGTGAGTTCTTTAGGATATGAATGAATCTTAATGTTTATCTTCTTATTTTCTTCATGAATGATTTATTATTGTAAAGAAATTTTAGAAATCATTTAGGTAATGTTATAATCTTGAATTTTTATGCACAAACTTTAGTTTTGGTATAGAGATTGCTTGATTCAATGTCTTACTTAATATGAAAGTACTTGTTCATTCTTAAGCAATAATCAATCTTCATCTTTCTAATCTTCATTGTAATATCTTCCGCTCTAATATCACCATCGTTGATATTAGGTTGAGTTATCTTATATATGTTGAAGAAATCACCAATACATCACCATTAAAATTGATTTAGACCAAGACTTACTTTTTCTTGTCATTTAAAATCTATTTACATTTTTTTTTATCTTTAAAAACAAATCCATCAATTATTTTCAACCAAGTTATTGTTAATTTAATTTCTCTTGAGTTTTTTTTGTTACTTAGCTTAATTTCCAGATCTAGCTGTCTGTGGATATGACCTCGATCTTACCGAGTTAATTGCTACATCGCATACTCGTGCACTTGCGAGTTAAAACAAGCCGATCATAAAAAGCGGTCAAGCAGTAAGCTTTCAAATGATGTCCATTTACCTCAAAAGCATTGTCATCCTTTGAATTCTCAATATCAAAGGCCCCATAAGGATACACATGTTTCTCAATAAATGGACTACTCCATCTTGATCTTAGCTCTCTAGGGTAATGGAGTTGAGAATTACAAAAGAAAACTTTTTGAGCAATATCAACTTTTTGACAATTTTCACAAGTTTTGTAGAATGCATGCGTGTTCTTGCACATGGTGGGCCAACAAAATCCATTTTGAAAGATTATTGTATCTGTCTTTTTTGATAAGAAATGACTCCCACATGCTTTAGAATGACAAAGTTTAATGACACTACTTACCTTATTGTTAGGAATGCATCTTTGGAATATTTGATCAAGACTATATTTGAATACGCTAGGGTCATCCCAATAAAAGTTCTTCACTTTGTTCAAAAACTTTCCTTTGTCTTGAGTACTCCAATGAGCTGGCAAATCTCTTGAAGTAAGAAAATTGAGATTTTTATCATACAAAGGCATTGAACTAAGAGAAAGTAAGGATTCGTTAGGAAAGTAATCATCGATTGGTGTGATGTCAGATGTTGAATCTGTTGTCATTTTTGACAAAAGACCCGCGTCAACATTTTCAATGCGTTTTTCATCCATGATTTCTTCTTGAGAATAAATCATTTTCAAATCTTCAGATTCATCCAACTCATTTTTACTTAAAGTAGATTCAAGTTGATCATAAACTAACTCTTTAATAAAATATACTTCTTGTAAATCATTATCATCTCCAGGTTGCTTGCAAATATTGAACATATTCATCTCCAATGTCATGTTTCCAAATAATAGCTTCATCAGTCCATTCCTACAATTAATCAATGCATTAGAAGTTGCAAGAAACAGACATCCTAAAATAACAGGAAATGAATTACATGCTTCAATAGGTTGTGTGTCCAAGACAATAAAATCCACAAGATAAATGAATTTATTGACTTGTACTAACACATCTTCAACTGTTCCTCGAGGCACTTTTACAGATCTATCGCAAGTAAAAGAGTTACATAAGTTGGTTTTAACTTACCTAGATTGAGACTCTGAAAAACTGAATATGAAAGTAAATTCACACTAGCTCTAAGATCAAGTAAAGCTCTTTCAATTTTATATTCTCCAATAAAGCAAGAAATTGTAGGATAACCAGGGTCTTTGTATTTTAAAGCATTATTGTTTTGAAGAATGCCACTTACTTGTTCGGTTAAAAAGACTTTCTTTTTCATATTCAGTTTTCTCTTCACATTGCACAGATCTTTCAAAAATTTAGCATAAAAAGAAACTTGTTTAGTAGCATCCAGCAAAGGTATATTGATCCTTACCTATTTGAAAGTTTCAAAGATTTCAGAGTTGTTATTGACTTTCCTTTGTTTGGTCATGGCCTGAGGAAATGGAAGGGTTGGCAGAGAATCAGTCTTTTCTTTACAATTTTCAAATTCAAGAGTGGGTTTTTCAATAAGAGATTGACACATCATCTTTCTCATAAGGTTCAAGAGTGGGTTTTTCAATAACCTTACCACTACGAAAAATAGTGACTGATTTGACTTAATCCATATGTTGGCTTATAGAACTACTTGCATTTGCATTGTATTGCCCCTTGGGATTTTGTTGTGGTTGAGATGGAAACTTACCTTTCTCTTGGAAACTGAGAGCAGATGTCAATTTTGTAAAAGTATGTTTAAAATTTGTCATATTTTAAGCAAGTTGAGTATTGATTGTCTCTAGCTTTGCAATAAATGCATGTAATATTTCCTCAAGATTTCTTATAGAAGGTGGAGCATAATGAGGTGCACATCCATGAGAATTTTGGAAATTATGATGTGTTTGAAATGGTGGTTGTGAAATTTGTGTATTATTGTTATCATCACTCTTTCAACTAAAATTTGGATGATTTCTCCAACCAAGGTTGTATGTTTATGAGTATGGGTTGTCATTGGGCCTTTGGAAACTCTTTAAAGCATGGGCTTGTTCATGGAGACATTCCTTAAAAGAAGGAAAGGTTGGACAATCATTGGTTGAGTGTTCATTTGTTTCACATATTTGACACATAATGTTTTGAACAGATTTTAATTGACCACACTTTTTCAATTCTAGTTAACTAAGTAAAGGAAAGGAAATAAAAAGCATAAACTTGATATTAATAAAAGCAAAACTTAAGTATTACAAAAATGCAAAGAGATAAAGCAAGAGCATGATCTTGATTTAGAAACCAAGATGCTTAAATACATGGCAAATGCCTCCTTTTATAGGGAAAAATTGATTAAGTTTTGAAGTTTGCATTTAAACAAATTCATGAAAATTTATTTTTTTATCCTTTTTTATTATATTCTTATTTATAATGCTTGTACTCTTAGACATTGATGGGAGATTAAGAGATTGATCATAATTATTTTCAATTTAATTTTATGTATCCTTTCTCGAGGACGAGCAAGAGCTAAGTGTGGGGGTATTTGATGTAACCATATTATTTAATAGTTTCACCCACATCTACCTAATGTTTTGTCCATGTTTTATATGTAAAATGCCTTGATATTCTTTGTTTTATGTTTTGAAGGCACTTTTGGATGAAAGATGCAAAAAGGAGTAAATTGGAGGTAATAGGCAAATTTGATATTCAGTCGATATTTTGTGCAGAGTGTGAGTTCTAGAGATCAAAATGAAGTAATTTGAGTGGCATTAAAAAGATAACATCCATACCTTTCTGTACATCTAATGCAAGAAAATAAAATGAAGAAGAGCTTCAAAATCGCAGGTTTCATAATCAAATCTCACAATCTACCAATGTTGACTTTCGTCCATTCAAACTTGAATATCTTGACCTACAAAAGTCTAATTGATTAAACTAAATTGTTTTCAATTCCTGACTCAAAGGTCTATAAACACTCCAAAGTTTAGCAAAAAATGATGTTATATGAGGGAGATATGATTTTTTAAAGATGGCAACTGAATTTTGCCAACAAACAGGTTTCGTGAAGAAACGAGTCCAAATTACGTTCCAAAGCTTCTAAACCGACATTCAAGTTTTATATCAGCAATTTAGCTTCTCTAAATCAGAGCTTGAAGATTTCATGCAAGGCTATTTCTTCTTTTTAGGAAAAATAGTTATTGAAGTACTTAAATGTAAACTGCCAACTTAAAGTAGGACTATTTTGTAAAATAGAGACTAAGGTTTCCTAGGATATAAAAAGAATGAGAGAAGAGAAGGGGACAGCCACCCAAGAGGAGAAAAATGCCCCCCTCCTCTAAGAAACTCAAAATTATGCATTTTTCATTCTTTAGGAGTAGTTGTTCAATAGTTATGCAAGGCTAAGCTCTTTTCTTAGTTGTAAGGACACAACAAACCTTCAGATTTCAAGAATCATGAGATTTATTGTTCCTTTTATTTTCAATTTATGTTATGAATGAGTATGATTATTTTCCTATGCATGTTTCCTATAATTGTTGTTGATGATTGCTAGAGCGGACTTTTAAGTTATTATTGTGAACAATCTATTGTTAAGTTTAAAATCAAAACTGGAGTTGTGATATATGAACTTGTGAAGCAACTAAGCTTGATAATTGTGGCGGAACTACATTATTGAACTTAGGGAAAACATTTGAACAAAGTGACACAAGCTGCGGACAGCTTGTATGTTAATCTTGATGAAATTATCTAGTTCTTAAAGCTGCCATTAAATTGAATCATTAGTGCGGACACTTTGATTGTTTGTTGGTTATGATTAGTTATACGGCAGATCCATTAATTAATCAACGTTAAGAAAAGATAAAATTTCAGAACATAAACTGCAATTTTAGTTTCAAGGATCGGCTCTAACTTCCATTGGTGGATATGTGCTTGCGACCAAGATTTGTTTTCTTGATAAATTTCGATTTTAATTGATTTTGTTTGCTACTTTAATTGTTGCAATAGTTTAGATAATAACAAACCAAATCTCCCCAATTACATAACATACAACATAACAATCTGACTTGAAACTTCCTCGTGGGATTGACCCCTTGCTTGCTCTATACTATCTTGTGTGTTTTAAGTTAGGGTAATTAATTTGTGTGACCGCGACATCGCAACAAATTTTGGTGTCGTTGCCGAGGATGTAATTTTGGTTGATTCTTGTCCTTGTATTATTATTTTTAGTTGTTATGATTGTTATTTATATTTCTGAAAAAAAAAGAGAAACAAAATTTTTGCTTACGACGGTACTGTTCACTTGTGGTAGCGATACTATTCAAAATAGAATTGTTTATGGAATTAGGTTTTAACCTTTTGCTTGAAATAATGTTCTGAACAAGACTAGTGTATTACACTAGCCCCACCTCGTCAAGGCCAAATTTTGCTGTGTTCTAGGGTTTTTAGGCAGTTTTAGTTTTCTTACGTATGATTTTCATACAACTTGCATTGTGTTCGATATCTTGTGTGGTTGGTTTCTGTTGAATTTTCTTGATGATTTATGCTAGTAACCTGTTCTACTAATCAAATTCAAGTGCAGTTGGATCTCGTAATAGAAAAAACTTTACGTAGGTTACGCAAGGAAGCTCACCCCAACACTATGGCTATTGCACGACAACAAAAACTTTATCTCAAAATGTATAAAAATTTTGGCGTATAAAAGGAGGCATTTGCCATGCATTTAGGCATCTTGGTTTGCAGATCAAGATCATGCTCTTGCTTTCTCTCTTTGTATTTTTTGTAATGTTGATGCTTTGCTTTCATTAATATCAAGTTTATGCCTTTCATTTCCTTTTGATTTACTTAACTAACTTTTATCTTATTTATGTTCTTATTTTGTTTATTTATTTTTCTTTCTTTCGCACAAGAGAAGTAAGATCATTAACTTTATTCTAACAAGGTGAAAAGGTTACACTAATGGTGTAAGAATAAGTATAGTGTAAACTCAATATGGACTTTAATGTTTGATACTAACATGTTTTGTATTTGTTATCTTGTTCACTCTTTAATACTTTGCTTGTTAAATGACTAATCTTGATTTGTGTTGTATAACACTTGGTACAACAAATGCTTGGCACTTTCATAGCCCATACTATATGGTATAACCGACACCCGAGCTATGAAAGGAACTTGATTTGTTGTTAGCATAAGTTATAATCATGAATGCTTGACGAGATTTACAAGTATTAGCATTAATTGAATAAGATGACTAATGTAATCATGTTAACAATCTATAATCTGATTGGAACCTCCTTTGTGTGTGGTTTCCAATTGACTAATAAGAGTTTATACTATACTTGTTTGACATACCATTAGTGGATCCTCTAACCTTGACATTTATTGTTATCATTGTTTAATCCTTACATTAATATTCCATCTCCAAGTTCTCATCTTCTTCTTCTTCTTCTCTCTCTTTATTATTATTATTACTATTATTATTATTGTTGTTGTTGTTGTTGTTGTTGTTATTATTGTTGTTATTGCTATTGTTGTTGTTTATAATTTGTACAATTAACCTCCCTATGGTTCGACCCTGGTCTTACCGGGTTTTTTATTACTTCGACACTCCTGCACTTGGGAGAAGACATCAATCTTTTAGTCGTGTCATCTTGCAGGAGAAGATCCTCATACTCATCTCAAGGAGTTCCATATGGTTTGTGTTGGCATGAAACTGAATGGAGTTGATGAAGAATAGGTTAAGTTGGAAGCTTTCCCTTTCTCTTTAGAAGGGGTAGCAATGGCTTGGCTTTTCTCCATTCTTCCAGGTTCAATTGGAACTTGGAATGGCATGAAGAAGATCTTCTTTGAAAAGTATTTTTAAGCATCTTGAGTTGCCAATATAAGGAAAGAAATATGTGGGATTCCACAATCTCATAGAGAGACACTCTCCAAATATTAGGAAAGATTTGAGTAACTATGTATTCAATGCCCTCATCATTAAATACCCAATTAGTTGCTCATTCAATATTTCTATGAAGGATTGATACCTACTAACCGTAGTATCATTGATGTTGCAAATAGAGGCGCATTGGTGGATAAGACACCCGAGATTGCATGCCAATTGATCTCAAACATGGCAACTAACTCAAAATAGTTGGGCACTCGTGGAGACTTCTCCAACAAACGAGTAAATGAGGTAAGTATTTCTAACCTTGAAAATAAAGTTAATGATCTTACTTCTCTTGTGCATTCTTTGGCTTGTGGAAATGTGCAGCAGGTGAAAGTTTGTAGCATATGCTCCTTACAAGGACATGCTTTGGATATGTGCCCAACAATGCAAGAAGATTACATTGAACAAGCTAATGTAGTTGATGGAGCATTTAATGGACAACCTCAGCGTAAATATGATCCCTTTTCTAACACGTATAATCCCGGATGGAGAGATCATCCCAACTTACGCTACAGCAACCCATCCCAACAAGGAAATCAAGGCCGACAATTCCATCCCTATGGATTTCAACCCCAATAGAATTATCAAGCAAGATGATTAGTACTTAAAAGTGCATTTTTATCAAGCTTTTGTATCATCATTTTGCACTCGAAATATCAATAACTCCTTAACTAAAGCATGTTATATAATAACGTATCTAATAATATAAGATTCCTTTAATTTATGGTAAACTTTCATTTTAAATGCAGGCCTATCACATAAATGAAAGGATTGATTGTTGAATTTAAGAACTGAAATTAAAAGGACAAAGATATGGCCAAACTTAGAAAAGAGATGTCGGTGCAATCCAAATCAGAATAATATTTGGTAATTGGGTTATATTTGGAGCTGTAGATCTCAGATTTAGTTCTACTTTATATGGATGGAAAGGTAAGACATAGGCCTACAACTTTCATATGGAGCCCAAGATCTAAAAAGGCTATTTTCAAGTCCAAATTATAGCAACAATAAAGAAGTCTGAATCTATCTTCCAGCCCGAGCACTATTCAGTGTTTGGTCCATATCTGGAGTTCTAGAAGTTCAAATGAGCTGAATGTTTTACACAAGAAATCTAAGATAATTTTCTACAACTTTCATGTTTTCAAGTGGCTCTAATTTTCATGTTAGCAATGACGTTTTAGGTAGACAAGAGAAGATAAAGATTGTCATCAGGTCAAGAGTTGGCCATCCACTCATCAATTAGTCATCAAATCAATAGTTTCCAATTTTGGCCTATAAAAGGAGGCATTTGCCATGCATTTAGGCATCTTGGTTTTCAGATCAAGATCATGCTCTTGCTTTCTCTCTTTGTATTTTTTGTAATGTTTATGCTTTGCTTTCATTAATATCAAGTTTATGCCTTTCATTTTCTTTCCTTTACTTAGTTAACTCTTATCTTATTTATGAACTTATTTTGTTTATTTATTTTTCTTTCTTTCATTATGTCTAGCTAAGTTTATTATGTCAAGGTGAAAAGGTTACACTAATGGTGTAAGAATAAGTATAGTGTAAACTTAATATGGACTTTAATGTTTGATACTAACATGTTTTGTATTTGTTATCTTGCTCACTCTTTAATACTTTACTTGTTAAAGAACTAATCTTGATTTATGTTGTATAACACTTGGTACAACAAATGCTTGGCACTTTCATAGCCCATAATGTATGGTATAACCGACACCTGAGCTATGAAAGGAACTTGATTTGTTGTTAACATATGTTATAATCATGAATGCTTGACGAGATTTACAAGTATTAGCATTGATTGAATAAGATGACTAATGTAATCATGTTAATAATCTATAATCTGATTGGAACCTCCTTTGTGTGTGGTTTCCAATTGAATAATAAGAGTTTATACTATACTTGTTGACATACTATTAGTGGATCCTCTAACCTTGATATTTATTGTTATCATTGTTTAATCCTTACATTAATATTCCATCTTAAAGTTCTCATCATCAGCTTTTTCTTCTTCTTCTTCTTTTTCTTTAGTATTATTATTATTATTATTATTAGTACTACTACTACTACTACTACTACTACTACTACTACTACTAGTATTATTATTATTATTATTATTATTATTATTATTATTATTATTGCTACTAAGATTATTGTTGTTATTGTTGTTTATAATTGTTGTTTATAATTTATACAATTAACCTCCCTATAGTTCAACCTCGGTCTTGCCGGGTTATTTATTACTTCGACACTCCTGCACTTGGAAGAAGACATCAATCTTTTAGTCGTGTCACAAGACAACCCCCTCCATTCACAAACTCCAATATTATGAGGTCATCATCCAATGATGATCTTCGTGAGATGATGAAAACTTTGGCTTCTAATACTATTACCTTGCAACAAAATGTCATGTCTTTTCAACGGGAAACAAGGTCAAGTATTCATAACTTGAAAAAGCAAATGGGGCAAGTAGCTTCAAGTGCAGGGAAATTGGAGGCACAAATGAATGGAAAATTGCCCTCCCAAGCATTAAATCCATAAGAGAATGTTATTACGATCATGCTGCGAAGTGGGAAAGAACTTGAAGAGAAAAGGTCGAAAGAAATTGAGATGGAGGATGAAGAAGAGATAGAAACTGAATTCAGTACAAAGAAGGAACATCCTCCTCCTTCACAAACTAAAACATCGACCAACACTCCAAAGTTAACTCCTCACTCAATGAATTCCAGTTTTAAAGCATTTCCACCCTTTCCTGTGAGTTCTTCTAGGTCAAAGAAAGAGGACAAAGAAAAAGAGATTTTAGAGGTTTTCAAGAAAGAAGAACTCAACATTCCTTTGCTTGATGCTATCAAGCAAATTCCCAAGTATGCCAAATTTTTGAAGGAGTTGTGTACTACCAAGAGAGCTTTCAAATTGAAAGGTCATGAAATGGTATGTATGGGTGAAGTTGTATCTGTTGTTGTTCAAAAGAATATGCCTTTGAAGCAAAAAGACCCAGGTGCGTTTACTATCCCATATGTTATTGGTAATGCTAGTTTCGAAAGGGCCTTGTTATGCCTAAACATGTTTATGATTCTCTTAGTCTTGAGCCTTTGAATAAAACTAGCATCGTCTTAGTCTGGAACCTTTGAATAAAACTAGCATTGTAATACAACTTGCAGATCGTAGTTTTGTTTACCCACTTGGTGTGATAGAGGATGTCCTAGTCAAGATTGATAGTTTGGTTATTCCATGCGACTTTTATATTCTTGATATGGAACATGATTCTTATGATTCATCAACTAGCACTCTTATATTGTTTGGGAGACCATTCTTGAAAACTGCCAACACATAGATTGATTGTGGTAAGGATACCTTGTCTGTGGAGGTAGGAGATGAAAAAATTGAATTCAATTTTCATGATGCAATGAAATATCCTTATAGCAATGTTTAGACTATCACATGTTATGACCAAATTGATAAGTGTGTGCTGCAAGTTTGTGATTTTGATTGCGAAGACGGATTAAGCATAGCTTTGAGCTATGGCTATGATTTCACGAAGATAGAAGAGATGGAGAGGCACATGTGTGTTCCCCAAAACATGCACGAATCAGTATTGGCCTTACAAGCTTTACAAACCATTCCCTATGGTAATGTCTTTGTTGATTTAATACTCTCATTTAAAAAGCTTTTACCATCTATTTTACAGGCCCTCGAGTTAGAATTAAAACCTTTGCCCAATAATTTGAAGTATATATTCATTGGCAACAACAATACACTTCCTATTATCATAGTAAAAGGTTTCACAAGTATGTAAGAGGAAAAACTTGTAAAGTTGTTGTGTGATCATAAAACGACCATTGGATGGACTTTAGCAGACATCAAGGGCATTAGTCCCTCAATATATATGCATCATATACTATTGGAGGACAACGCAAAACCAATAAGGGAAATGCAAAGGAGGTTGAACTCGCCTATGATGGAGGTAGTGAAAGTTGAAATTTTGAAACTGTTAGATACAGGAGTCATTTACCCCATCACTGATAGTAAATGGGTTGCGCCAATCCATGTGGTGCCTAAAAAAACTGGAATCACGTTGGTGAAAAACAAAAATGATGAGTTCATCCTACTCGCATCTCAAGTGGATGGAGAATGTGTGTTGCTAACAAAAAGCTCAATCTTTCTATATGTAAAGATCATTTCTCATTACCATTCATGGATCAAATGCTTGAACGTCTAGTAGGAAAGTCTTTTTATTGCTTTCTTGATTGATATAGTGGATACAATCAGATTGTTATTAATCCTGAGGATCAAGAAAAAACTACATTTACATGTCCATTTGGTATATATGCATATAGGAGAATGCCTTTTGGACTTTGTAATGCTCCTTCAACTTTTCAAATATACATGATGAGTATTTTTTTTTTACTATGTTAAAAGAATAATCGAGGTTTTTATGGATGATTTCATGGTGTATGGTGATTCTTTTGATAAATGTCTAGAAAATTTATCTTTGATCCTGAAAAAGTGCATTGAAACTAACCTTGTCTTGAACTATGAAAAATGTTATTTTATGGTAGAACAAGGAATAGTTCTTAGGCATGTTGTGTCTTCACGTGGATTAGAGGTTGATAAAGCTAAGATAGATGTTATTTCATCATTGTCATACCCCTCACGCGTGAGGGAAGTTCGTTCTTTTGTAGGCCATGCAAGTTTCTATCAACGCTTTATCAAAGATTTCTCAAAGATTATAGCACCCTTGTGCAGACTATTAGCCAAAGAAGTGGATTTTGTGTTTGATCAAGCTTATAAAGATGCCCATGATGAGCTTAAGAGATGTGTCACATCTGCCTCTATCATCCAACCACCAAATTGGGATGAACCTTTTGAGATAATGTGTGATGCAAGTGACTATGCGGTAGGAGTTGTGCTTGGGCAAAAATTAGGAAGAATTTGCATGTTATCGCTTATGTTTCTCGCATGTTGGATGGAACACAATGCAATTACCATACAACTAAAAAAGGAACTTTTTGCAGTGGTGTTTACTCTTGAAAAATTCAGGTCATATCTACTTGGTACAAAAGTCATTGTTTTTACTGACCATGCAGCTCTCAGGTATCTTTTGAAGAAGAAGGAGTCCAAACCAAGACTGATTAGGTGGATTTTGCTTTTACAAGAATTTGATTTTAAGATCAAAGACAAAAAAGGTGCCAAAAACCATATGCCTGATCACTTGAGTCGACTGAGGACCAAGGATATACCAACCGAAACAATAAGAGAAACATTCCCTGATGAACAGTTGTATGTGCTACATTCCTCTACAAGACCATAGCATGCTGATTTGGTGAACTATTTAGTCTCCAAAGAATTCCCTCTAGGTTTGTCTACATCTCAAACAGACAAGTTACGAGCTGATGCTAAATATTATTTTTGGGATACTCCTTACTAGTTGAAATTTTGTGTGGATCAAGTAGTAAGGAGATGTGTACCACAGGATGAATTTCATTCCATTCTCACTTTTTGTCATTCTCATTCTTGTGGTGGACATTTTGGAGCAAAAAGAACGGCCCATAAGATACTTGAAAGTGGTTTCTATTGGCCTTTTATTTTTAAAGATGCATATCACTTCTGCAAATCATGTGAAAAATGCCAAAGAACAGGTAATATCACTCATAAGAATCAAATGCCTTTAACAAATATTCTTGTAAGTGAAATTTTTTATGTTTGGGGTATTGACTTTATGAGTCCATTTCCTTCTTCTTTTGGAAATCTTTATATACTTCTTGCTTTGATTATGTGTCCAAATGGATTGAGGCGAAAACCACACGAACTAACGATGCTAAGGTTGTTTTAGATTTTATTAGGACTCACATATTTGACAAGTTTGGCATCCCTAAAGCTATCATTAGTGATCGTGGCACTCATTTCTGCAATCGTTCCATGGAAGCTGATAGGATGAAAAGATTAATGTCTTCTCCCAAGTACAGGAGTGTCAAAGTAATAAATAACCCGGCAAAACTAGGGTCGAACCACAGGGAGGTTAATTGTAAAAATTATAATACAACAACAATAATAATAACAATAACAATAATAATAGTAGTAGTAACAATAATAATAATAATAATTAAGAAAAAGAAGGAGGAGAAGAAGAAGATGATAAATTGATGAGAACTTTGAGATGGAAAATTAATGTAAGGATTAAACAACGATAACAATAAATGTCAAGGTTAGAGGATCCATTAATGGTATGTCAAACAAGTATAGTATAAACACTTATTAGGCAATTGAAAACCACACATAAAGGAGGTTCCAATCAGATTATAGATTGTTAACATGATTACATTAGTCATCTTATTCAATTAATGCTAATACTTATAAATCTCGTCAAGCATTCATAATTATAACTTATGTTAACAACAAATCAAGTTCCTTTCATAGCTTAGGTGTCGGTTATACCATATAGTATGGGCTATGAAAGTGCCAAGCATTTGTTGTACCAAGTGTTATACAACATAAATCAATATTAGTCATTTAACAAGCAAAGTATTAAAGAGTGAACAAGATAACAAATACAAAACATATTACTATCAAACATTAAAGTCCATATTAAGTTTACACTATACTTATTCTTACACCATTAGTGTAACCTTTTCACCTTGTCATAATAAACTTAGCTAGACATAATGAAAGAAAGAAAAATAAATAAACAAAATAAGAACATAAATAAGATAAAAGTTAGTTAAGTAAATGAAAGGAAATGAAAGGCATAAACTTGATATTAATGAAAGCAAAGCATAAACATTACAAAAATACAAAGAGAGAAAGCAAGAGCATGATCTTGATCTGGACACCAAGATGCCTAAATGCATGGCAAATGTCTCCTTTTATACGCCAAAATCGGCAACGGAGCCAAAATTTGTTGCGATGTCGCGGTCGCACAAATTAATTACCCTTACACTTAAATCACACAAGATAGTATAGAGCAAGCAAGGGATCGATCCCACGAGGAAGATTTAGTTTAGATTTTTATGCTATACGTTATGCAATTGGGGGGTTTTGATTTGTGATAATCTAAACTATGGAAGAAATTAAACTAGTGAACACAATCAATTAAAACTGAAATTTATCAAGAAAACAAACCTTGGTCACAAGCACACATCCACCTACAGAAATCAGAACCGATCCTTGAAACGAAACTCCAGTTTATATTCTGAATTTTTATCTTTTCTTAACTTTGGTTAATTAACGGATCCGCCGTATAACTAGCCCTAACCAACAAATAATCACAGTGTCCGCACTAATGATTTAATCTAATGGCAGCCTTAAGATCTAGATAAATTCATTAATCTTAACAACCAAGTTGTCTGCTTGTGTTGCTTTGATCGAATGTTTTCCCTAAGTTTAATAACGTAGTTCCGCCACAATTATCAAGCTTAGTTGCTTCACAAGTTTATATACCCTAACTCCGGTTTTGATACCAAACTTAGCAATAGATTGTTCACAATAATAACTTAGAGTCCGCTCTAGCAATTATCAACAACAATCATAGAAAACATGCATAGGAAAACAATCATACTCATTCATAATACAAACTGAAAATAAATGAAGAATAAATCTCACAGTTCTTGAAATCTGAAAGTTTCTGCGTCCTTGCAACCAAGAAAAGAGCTTAGCCTTGCATATCTATTGAACAACTACTCCTAAAGATAAAAGAAAGCATTATTTCTAGTATGTAGAGAGGAGAGTTTGTGTTTCTTCACTTCTAGTTGCTACCACCTTTCTTTGATTCTATTGCACTCCCTCCTCCTTTTTCTTGGCTCTCTTGATGTCTATATATAGGCTTCAATGGCAGCTCCTCTTGCTTCTTTATCAACAATGGTGGCTGCCAAACTTGCCAAACTTTGACATTAGTAGTCACCACAAACAACCCACCATTGTAGCCTCCTTCTTTAACAATGGCAGCATTCCAACTTGCAGCTGGTTTGTGGTTGGTGATTTGAGGTTGGTGGATTGAGGTTGGTGGCTACTTTTCTTGACCTTCTAGATTGATTTACTAGAGGGGCTAAATTGCTGAAATTATAACTTGGATGATAGTTTAGAAGCTTCGAAACATAATTTGGACTCATTTCTTCACGAAACCTGATTGTTGGCAGAATTCAGTTGTCGTCTTTGAAAAATCATATCGCCCTCATCTGACATCGTTTTTGGCTGAAAATTGGAGAGTTTCTAGACCTTTGAGTCATGAATCCAACAAAATTGAGTTTGCATCAATTGGACTTCTATAGCTCCAGATATGGAATTTTGAATGGACAAAGGTCAACAGTGGCAGAATACGAGATTTGACTTTGAAGGATGTGATTTCCATGATCTTCCTCTTTGTATTTTTCTTGCATTACATTTCCAGAAAGGTATGGATGTTAGCTTTTTAGAGCCACTGGAATCACTTCATTTTGATCTCTAGAACTCACACTCTGCACAAAACATCGACTGAACGTCAAATCTGCCAATTATCTCCAATTTACTCCTTTTTGCATTTTTCATCCAAAAGTGCCTTCAAAACATAAAACAAAGAATATCAAGGCATTTTACATATAAAACATGGACAAAACATTAGGTAAAAGTGGGTGAAACTATCGAATAATATGGTTACATCAAATACCCCCACACTTAGCTCTTGCTCGTCCTCGAGAAAGGATAAATAAAATTAAATTGAAAATAACTATGATCAATCTCTTAATCTCCCATCAATGTCCAAGAGTACAAGCATTATAGATATGACCCAATTACCAAACAGTGTTCCGGTTTGGATTGCATCGCCATCTCTTTTCTAAGTTTAGCCATCTTTTTATCCTTTCAATTTCAGTTCTTAAATTCATCAATGAATCCTTTCATTTATGTGATAGGCCTGCATTTAAAATAAATATTTACCACAAATTAAAGGTATCTTGTATTATTAGATACGTTATTATAAAACATGCTTTAGTTAAGGAGTTATTAATACTTCAAGTGCAATGTTTTAGATTTTGTCAGGACTCACATATTTGATAGGTTTGGCATCCCTAAAGCTATCATCAGTGATCGTGGCACTCATTTCTGCAATCGTTCCATGGAAGCATTGCTAGACAAATATCATGTGACTCATCGAACTTCCATAGCATATCATCCTCAAATGAATGGCCAAGATGAAATTTCAAATCGGGAAATCAAGTCTATTTTGGAGAAAATAGTGCAACCTAACTGGCGATATTGGAGTCCACGTCTTGGATATGCACTTTGGGCTTATCGAACTGCTTATAAATCACCTATAGGAATATCACCTTATAGAATGACTTATGGGAAATCATGCCATCTATCGGTGGAGCTTGGACACAAAGCCTTTTGGGCCATTAAACAATGCAACATGGATTATGATGTTGTTGGGATTGCAAGAAAACTGCAACTGCAAGAGTTGGAAGAAATTCGAAATGATACTTACAAGAATGCAAGGATTTATAAAGAAAAGACTAAGAATCTTCATGACCGAATGCTTACAAGAAAGGAATTTTATATTGGAGACAAAATCCTTCTTTATCATTCGTATTTGAAACTTTTTCATGGAGAATTGCGCTCTTATTGGATTAGACCTTTTGTTGTTTCTAATATTTTTTCTTATGGTGCAGTTGAAATTATAAGTTTAGAAACCAACAAAGTACTCAAGGTCAATAGGCATCATTTAAAACCTTTCTATGAAGGCTGGACAACAGAACTCACCACTTCTATAGAGTTAGCTGAACCAATCTATGAAGAATGAGAATGCCATATGTCAAGTTAATGACATAAAACAAAAACGCTTATTGGGAGGCCACCTAGCACAAAAAAAAATCAAATTTTCTTTCTTTTTCCTTATCTTTTATTTTTTTGCATTTTAATTTATTTTCTATCATTCTCTTATGTTCCTTTGCTTTTATTTCAACATTGAAGACAATGTTGTGTTTTAAGTGTGGGGGTATTGGGAGAATTTCGGTTTTCTTATTTTAGTTTTCTTTGTTGCTCTTAAAAAAAAAATTGTGTTTAATCTTTTTAGCTCCCGTTGGTTTTTTAGAATATGAGTATTATGTATGAGAATTAATTGAGATAGATGAAGATATAAATCAAATGAAAGAGTATGCATGCAAATTTTAAGATTTAATTGGTTTAGGCATTGACTTTAAGAATATGTCATGTTGACTTTATAGTGTTATACCAATGCAAGCTTTTGAGCCTTCAACATTATATTCTTTGAGTGTGCATTCTTTCAATGATATGTATCTCTAGAACTTGCTTCATATCTTATTGAGATTATATTCCATTACAAATATACATGAAGATAATAAAGGCATTAGGAATTTTAATCACTTGAACCAAAAAGCCAATTTAAAGCATATTATCCTTAGTGAGCTCCTTTTGAGCTTGTTTATCTTTTCTTTGCTTTATCCATGTATAAGCCTTAACTTTATATATGTTTTCCTTTTCCCCTGGCCAAGGATTATTGCTTTATCCATGTATAAGTATTAACTTTATATATTTTTTCCTTTTCCCCTAGCCAAGGATTTGTAGAGCATATACTTGTGATATTTCATGGAATTATGGTTGGAAATTATGTGAAAAGAAAGAAGAAGTGATGCTTGATGAAAAGATAGGCAAAATTACAAAAAAAGAAAAAGAAAAAGAAAAAAAAAATTCCTTTATGTTCATAAGATTTTATGTTGAAAAAGCTTGAAATCAAAAGAAGTTAAGCATTGGTGATTAAAGATGAAAAATTTATGTTCTTTGATGGAATATCTTGTTTGAAATATCATTTTTTTTAGAATGCTCTACTATCTTTGATTTGAACCTTTTCTTTTACTCTCTTTTACCTCACCTTAACCTTAGCTCCATTACAATCGGAAAATAAGACCTTTTGATTCATGCATTGTTTATAATATGTTAGTAATGGAGATAAGATTAAAAAGCAAGCTTATGGTAGAACATACTCTTTCATTGAATTTAAGAGATTTAAACACATAAACCCTAAACACATGAGTATTGGAGTGTATATCAATGAGAGGACCTATCACTTTGGCATGACATAGATTTCATTTAAATCCTAATGATTGATTGAGTTTTGAAGTTTGCATGTAAACAAATTCATGAAAATTTATTTTTTATCCTTTTTTATTATATTCTTATTTATAATGCTTGTACTCTTGGACATTGATGGGAGATTAAGAGATTAATCATAGTTATTTTGAATTTAATTTTATCTATCCTTTCTCAAGGACGAGCAAGAGCTAAGTGTGGGGGTATTTGATGTAACCATATTATTCAATAGTTTCACCCACATCTACCTAATATTTTGTCCATGTTTTATATGTAAAATGTCTTGATATTCTTTGTTTTATGTTTTGAAGGCACTTTTGGATGAAAGATGCAAAAAAGGAGTAAATTGGGTAATAGGCAGATTTAACGTTCAGTCGATATTTTGTGCAGAGCGTGAGTTCTAGAGATCAAAATGAAGTGATTCATGTGGCATTAAAAAGCTAACATCCATACCAATCTATACATCTAAGGCAAGAAAATAAAATGAAGAAGAGCATGGAAATCGCAGCTTTCAAAATCAAATCTGGCAATCTATCAATGTTGACCTTCGTCCATTCAAACTTGAATATCTAGAGCTACAGAAGTCCAATTGATGCAAATTCAATTGTTTTGGATTTCTGACTCAAAGGTCTATAAACACAAATTTCATCCAAAAATGATGTTGACACGACTAAAAGATTGATGTCTTCTCCCAAGTGTAGGAGTGTCGAAGTAATAAATAACCTGGCAAGACTAGGGTCGAACCACAGGGAGGTTAATTGTACAAATTATAAACAATAATAATACAACAACAAGAATAATAATAATAATAATAATAAAGAAAAAGAAGGAGAAAAAGAAAAAGATGATGATGAGAACTTTGAGATGGAATATTAATGTAAGGATTAAACAATGATAATAACAAATGTCAAGGTTAAAGGATCCACTAATGGTATGTCAAACAAGTATAGTATAAACTCTTATTATTCAATTTAAAACCATACACAAAGGAGGTTCCAATCTGATTATAGATTGTTAACATGATTACATTAGTCATCTTATTCGATTAATGCTAATACTTGTAAATCTTGTCAAGCATTTATGATTATAACTTATGTTAACAACAAATCAAGTTCCTTTCATAGCTCAGGTGTCGGTTATACCATACAATATGGGCTATGAAAGTGCCAAGCATTTGTTGTACAAAGTGTTATACCACATAAATCAAGATTAGTTATTTAACAAGCAAAGTATTAAAGAGTGAACAAGATAACAAATACAAAACATGTTAGTAACAAACATTAAAGTCCATATTGAGTTTATACTATACTTATTCTTACACCATTAGTATAATGTTTTCACCTTGACATGATAAACTTAGCTAGACATAATGAAAGAAAGAAAAATAAATAAACAAAATAAGAACATAAATAAGATAAAAGTTAACTAAGGAAATGGAAGGAAATGAAAGGCATAAACTTGATATTAATGAAAGCAAAACATAAACATTAAAAAAAATAAAAAGAGAGAAAGCAAAAACATGATCTTGATCTGGAGACCATAATGCCTAAATGCATGGCAAATGCCTCCTTTTATAGGCCAAAATTGGGAACTATTGATTTGATGATTAATTGATGAGTAGGTGACCAACTCTTGACTTGGTGACAATCCTTATCTTTTCTTGTCTACCCAAAACATCATTGATAACGTCAAAATTAGAGCCACTTGAAAACATAAACATTGTAGAAACTTTTCTTCGCTTTCTTGTGTAAAAAATTCAGCTCATTTGGATTTTTAGAACTCCAGATATGTGCCAAATACTGAACAGTATTTGGGCTGGAAGACAGATTTGGGCTTCTTTGTTGTTGCTACAATTTGGACTTGAAAATGGCCTTTTTAGATCTTGGGCTCCATATTAAAGTTGTAGGCCTATGTCTTACCTTTCCATCCATATAAAGTAGACTAAAATCTGAGATCTACAGCTCCAAATATGACCTAATTACCGAACAGTATTCTGGTTTGGATTGCACTGACATCTCTTTTCTAAGTTTGGCCATATCTGTCCTTTTAATTTCAGTTCTTAAATTTATCAATCAATCCTTTCATTTATATGATAGGCCTACATTTAAAATGAACATTTACCATAAATTAAAGGTATCTTATATTATTAGATACGTTATTATAAAACATGTTTTAGTTAAGGAGTTATTGATACTTCGAGTGCAAAATGATGATATAAAACCTTGATAAAAATGCACTTTTAAGTACTAATCAGATGTCATATAAGGGAGATATGATTTTTTAAAGATGGCAACTGAATTCTGCCAGCAAACAGGTTTCATGAAGAAATGAGTCCAAATTACATTCCGAAGCTTCAAAACCGACATCCAAGTTTTTATATCAGCAATTTAACTCCTCTAAGTCAGAGCTTGAAGATTTCATGCAAAACTATTTCTTCTTTTTAGGGAAAATAGTTATTGAAGTACTTAAATGTAAACTGCCAACTTAAAGGAGGACTATTTTGTAAAATACAGACTAGGGTTTCCTAGGATATAAAAAGAATGAGAGAAGAGAAGGGGGGCAGCCACCCAAGAGGAGAAAAACACCCCCCTCCTCTAAGAAACTCAAAATTATGCATTTTTCATTCTTTAGGAGTAGTTGTTCAATAGTTATGCAAGGCTAAGCTCTTTTCTTGGTTGTAAGGACACAACAAACCTTTGGATTTCAAGAATCGTGAGATTTGTTCTTCCTTTTATTTTAAGTTTACATTATGAATGAGTATGATTGTTTTCCTATGCATATTTCCTGTGATTATTGTTGATGATTGCTAGAGCGGACTCTTAAGTTATTATTGTGAACAATCTATTGCTAAGTTTAATATCAAAACCGGAGTTGTGATATATGAACTTGTGAAGCAACTAAGCTTGATAATTGACACGACTAAAAGATTGATGTCTTCTCCCAAGTGCAGGAGTGTCGAAGTAATAAATAACCCGACAAGACCGGGGTCGAACCATAGGGAGGTTAATTGTAAAAATTATAAATAACAATAATACAACAACAACAACAACAACAACAATAATAATAGTAATAACAATAATAAATAAAAAAAGGAGAAGAAGAAGAAGAAGATGAGAACTTTGAGATGAAATATTAATGTAAGGATTAAACAATGATAATAACAAATGTCAAGGTTAGAGGATCCACTAATGGTATGTCAAACAAGTATACTATAAACTCTTATTATTCAATTGGAGGCCACACACAAAGGAGGTTCCAATCAGATTATATATTGTTAACTGACACGACTAAAAGATTGATGTCTTCTCCCAAGTGCAGGAGTGTCGAAGTAATAAATAACCCGGCAAGACCGGGGTCGAACCACAGGGAGTTTATTTGTACAAATTATAAATAACAATAATACAACAACAACAACAATAAGAATAACAACAACAATAATAATAATAATAACAACAATAATAATAATAATAATAGTAATACTAATAATACTACTACTAATAATAATAATAATAATAGTAATAGTAGTAGTAGTAGTAGTAGTAGTAGTAATAATAGTAGTAGTAGTAATAATAATAATAATAATAATAATAAAGAAAGAGAAGAAGAAGAAGATGATGAGAACTTGGAGATGGAAAATTAATGTAAGGATTAAACAATAATAATAACAAATGTCAAGGTTAGAGGTTCCATTAATGGTATATCAAACAAGTATAGTATAAAGTCTTATTATTGAATTGGAAACCACACACAAAGGAGGTTCCAATCAGATTATATATTGTTAACATGATTACATTAGACATATTATACAATTAATGCTAATACTTGTAAATCTCGTCAAGCATTCATGATTATAACTTATGTTAACAACAAATCAAGTTCCTTTCATAGCTTAGGTGTCGGTTATACCATACAGTATGGGCTACGAAAGTGCCAAGCATTTGTTATACCAATTATTATACAACATAAATCAAGATTAGTCATTTAACAAGCAAAGTATTAAAGAGTGAACAAGATAACAAATATAAAACATGTTAGTATCAAACATTAAGGTCCATATTAAGTTTACATTATACTTATTCTTACACCATTAGTGTAACCTTTTCACCTTGACATAACTAACTTAGCTAGACATAATGAAAGAAAGCAAAATAGATAAACAAAATAAGAACATAAAAGTTAACTAAGTACAGGAAAGGAAATGAAAGACATAAACTTAATATTAATGAAAGCAAAGCATAAACATTACAAAAAATACAAAGAGAGAAAGGAAAAGCATGATCTTGATCTGATAAACATTACAAAAAATACAAAGAGAGAAAGGAAGAGCATGATCTTGATCTGGAAACCAAGATGCCTAAATGCATGGCAAATGCCTCCTTTTATAGGCCAAAATTGGGAGCTATTGATTTGATGACTAATTGATGAGTTGGTGGCCAACTCTTGACTTGGTGACAATCCTTATCTTCTCTTATCTACTCAAAACGTCATTGATAACGTCAACATTGGAGCCACTTGAAAACATGAAAGTTGTAGACAATTGTCTCAGCTTTCTTGTGTAAAAACTTCAGCTCATTTGGACTTCTAGAACTCCAGATATGACCAAAATACTGAATAGTGCTCGGGTTGGAGGACAGATTCGGGCTTCTTTGTTGTTGCTACAATTTGGACTTGAAAATGGCCTTTCTAGATCTTGAGCTCCATATGAAAGTTGTAGACCTATGTCTTACCTTTCCATCCATATAAAGTGGACCTAAATCGCAGATCTACAACTCCAGATATGATCCAATTACCGAACAGTATTCCGGTATGGACTGCACCTAACATCTCTTTTCGGAGTTTAGCCATCTCTTTGTCCTTACAATTTCAATTCTTAAATTCATCAATCAATCCTTTCATTTATGTGATAGGCCTACATTAAAAATAGACATTTACCACAAATTATAGGTAACTTATATTATTAGATATATTATTATAAAACATGTTTTAGTTAAGGAGTTATTGATACTTCAAGTGCAAAATGATGATATAAAACCTTGATAAAAATGCACTTTTAAGTACTAATCACACCCCCCAACCAGCTTATTACTAGTCCCTAGTAATCAAAGCGCTAAAATAGAAAAACAATTTGCAAATTCCACAAAGCAAGGTATTCATCATTTAACTTCCATTAATCTATCCAGATAAACAAACTCTCATTAAATTTATATATCTGCTCATTACCTCTTAACAATATATTAATAAACCTTTCTTTTGTGCTCAATATATCAACACATAATTATAGGGCTTTTCTTGGAAGAAAATAAATTTTTTGTTCTAATGTTTAAGGTTAACTTCCTTGGGTTGGAATTATTATTTTTGTCTTCTTTTTTTTTTCCTTTTTTTTAAATGTATATACATATAATTTAAAAACATCATACATCTTTAACCCATGTAACGAGCTTTCAGTTAATGACTCCGAGACCAGTTGGTCTTAGGGCATTAGGTGTTAAGACACCCCTACGAGCTTAATAACTCAGGTCGCAGATACTGATATGTAGATAGTGCAATGTTTGATTCCTTTAAGCTTTTCTCCTCAACCCATGTAACAAGCGTTGGGCCAATAGCTCCCAAGTCAGTTGACTTTAGGGTATTAGGTGTTAAAACACCCCTTCGGGCTTAATTGCTTAGGTTAGGGAGGCTACGAAACCAAACTTATCTATATTTTTATTATCATCATTGTTTTTCTTTTTTTTCTTTTTTTTTCTTAATTATATACAATCCCTTTCCCTTAGTTGTTACCTTTAACAAATGAACATAAATAATGTAATAATCCAATATGCAACCCACAATCATATGTTAAAGTATGTGTGTGTAAATTAAGGTTTAAGAATACATGTTAAATAAGTATATGAGCAGAATTAAGTGATAACAATGCGAGAGTTTGTAAACCTGAATATTTCAAGAAGTATTATAATAGACCTTGTTAAGAATGGTTACTAAGATGCATCTCAAGAGTCACTTTAACAAAAGAGCTCATTTACTCTGCCATCCTAGTAACAACAATTATGCATATGCTTTATGAAATGAAAAATAATCTTTTTTGTATCAACTACTACCCACTCCCCCCAACCAAAACGAGACATTGTCCTCAATGTTCTAAGGTAGAAAGATAGAGTATAGAAGATATCACCTGAAATAACGAACACTGGCAAACCTAAAACACACTGAAACAAAAATAAGAAATAATAAAACACAATAATAAAACCAAAAGACACAAAAAATCACAAATGAAGGCTCAAATCCAATCTAAGCTTTCTACGACTTTCCTTAGTTGACCAATTTATGCGACTCATGGAAGGATCAATCACAGGAATGAAAGATTGTAGTTGGTCAATCAATTATTCAGTAGCAGCAGCAGAGATTATGATTTGTCGTGCAGAAGATGTTAGAAATTCCTGTTCCACAACATGATCAAGAAAAGACAACAACTTATCATAATAACCATTAACATTTAACAAACCTAGACCACCTGGTAAAGCAATGAAAGCATCAGTATGGTTAAACATTGCATTCATTCGAGCCGACATTGTGGAGACCTGAAGTTCCTCTCCAATTGTTTTTCCAATGATATCCCCTTGTGCTAAAGCTTCGGGCACAACCCCCAAAACTTGACTACCTCCTAAAAATGCAGCTATTGACACACCTCCTATTAACCCAAGACTGCCTCCCCCATACACTAAATTAATCTTTCTCTCAGCTAGCACTTGACCAAGATGATTGGCTGATTCTAAAAACTCCTTTTCTTTCCCAGGACTAGATCCACCGAAAACACAAATATTTCTTATATGATGATGACCTGAGGAACTTGCCATTTCTACACACTTCTGTATTTGTTGAATGTATGGGTTGAGTAGAAATGAAAGGAAGGAAGAGGGGATTTTTTAGATGAGAAATTAGAAAGGCAATCATAACACCTATATGTAGGCCAGTTGGAGTCTCACACTCTCTCTCTCTATCTTTTTATTTATTTATTTACTTTTGAAAAAGCATGTGTATGTACAAGTAGTTGTGATTGTGGCTCACATCTTCCCTTGGTTTTACGTCCAAGAACGGCTTAAACGCCCTCTATGGGTCGGGGATAGGCTTCCCATCCAGTTTTCTTAAGCAAACATGGTCTTTTTTAGTCAGATTCCCAAGACTAAGTCGATCATGTTGTTTATGAAATAGTGGCCATAAATCATGAATTGCACAATGCACATCTCCACTAGGATGCGTCTCAAGAGTCCATAAAAGATTATCTAAAGACTCCTTACTCAGGCCATCCTTAATGAATTGTATTTTATCTTCACGGTTTATAGATACTGATTAGTACTTAAAAGTGCATTTTTATCATGGTTTTATATCATCATTTTGCACTTGAAGTATCAATAACTCCTTAACTAAAATATGTTTTATAATAATGTATCTAATAATATAAGATACCTATAATTTGTGGTAAATGTCTATTTTTAATGCAGGTCTATCACATAAATGAAAGGATTGATTGATGACTTGAAGAACTTAAATTGCATGGATAAAGAGATGGTCAAACTTAGAAAAGAGATGTCGGTGCAATCCAAACCGGAACACTGTTCGGTAATTGGGTCATATCTGGAGCTACAGATCTCAGATTTAGGTCCAATTTATATGGATGGAAAGGTAAGACATAGGCCTACAACTTTCATATGGAGCCCAAGATCTAAAAAGGCCATTATCAAGTCCAAATTGTAGCAACAACAAAGAAGCCCGAATCTGTCTTCCAGCCCGAGCATTGTTCGGTATTTTGGCCATATCTGGAGTTCTAGAAGTCCAAATGAGCTGAATGTTTTACACAAGAAAGCTGAGACAATTGCCTAGAACTTTCATGTTTGCAACTAGCTCCAATTGTGACGTTATCAATGACGTTTTGGGCAGACAAGAGAAGATAAGGATTGTCACCAAGTCAAAAGTTGGCCACCCACTTATCAATTAGTCATCAAATCAATAGTTCCCAATTTTGGCCTATAAAAGGAGGCATTTGCCATGCATTTAGGCATCTTGGTTTCCAGATCAAGATCATGCTTTTCCTTTCTTGGTTTTCAGATCAAGATCATGCTCTTCCTTTCTCTCTTTGTATTTTTTGTAATGTTTATGCTTTGCTTTCATTAATATTAAGTTTATGCCTTTCATTTCCTTTCCTTTACTTAGTTAACTTTTATGTTCTTATTTTGTTTATCTATTTTCCTTTCTTTCATTATGTCTAGCTAAGTTAATTATGTCAAGGTGAAAGGGTTACACTAATGGTGTAAGAATAAGTATAATGTAAACTTAATATGGACTTTAATGTTTGATACTAACATGTTTTATATTTGTTATCTTGTTCACTCTTTAATACTTTGCTTGTTAAATGACTAATCTTGATTTATGTTGTATAACACTTGGTACAACAAATGCTTGGCACTTTCATAGCCCATAATGTATGGTATAACCGACACCTGAGCTATGAAAGGAACTTGATTTGTTGTTAACATAAGTTATAATCATGAATCCTTGACGAGATTTACAAGTATTAGCATTAATTGAATAAGATGACTAATGTAATCATGTTAACAATATATAATATGATTGGAACCTCCTTTGTGTGTGGTTTCCAATTCAATAATAAGAGTTTATACTATATTTGTTTGATATACCATTAGTGGAACCTCTAACCTTGACATTTGTTATTATTATTGCTTAATCCTTACATTAATTTTCCATCTCCAAGTTCTCATCATCTTCTTCTTCTTCTTCTCTTTCTTTATTATTATTATTATTATTATTATTATTATTATTATTATTATTACTATTATTATTATTATTATTATTATTATTATTATTATAGTTATTATTGTCATTGTTGTTATTATTGTTATTACTATTATTATTGTTGTTGTTATTATTATTATTGTTGTTGTACTATTGACGTTTATAATTTGTACAATTAACCTCCCTGTGGTTCGACCCCGGTCTTGCCGGGTTATTTATTACTTCGACACTCCTGCACTTGGGAGAAGACATCAACCTTTTAGTCGTGTCAGATACCATTCCTAAAGAACGACATTGTGTATTACAAGTCCACCTAGCACATCGATGACAGACTTCTAATCGTTTTGCACGACGTTTCTTTGCAAAAGTGCTTTTACCTATTCCAAGCATGTGTGAAATGAAGGAGTTAGAGGACTCACTTGATAATCGGACCTTTGCTTCAATCAACCAGCAAATATCTTCTAGAATTCCATGATTCATTAACAATCTCAATCTTGCACATCTAGCACGGTAAATTTTTGTAATCGCATTCTGAGGCAGAGCGGGAAAATAGTTTTTCAATTTTTCAAGATTAGTGTCCATTTTCAAATGAGAAATGGAAGAGAGATTCAAAAAATTGCACAAATATATACACACATCAGTTATTGTGGGAAACTGAAAGAATCGACTTAAGTCACGGAGTACCATTGTCAGCCATTTGACTGGGTGAGAGAAACTAGCAAAAAACACTAAAAAAGAAACACAAAAACAATGTGAGAAAAAAAAAATCAACCTTTATCTACAAGATCATTCCAACCAGTTAATTCATTTTCACTAGGAAAATTATCAAAGTAAGCTTTCAAACGATGTCCATTTTCCTTAAAAACATTGTCATTCATTGAATTCTCAATATCACAGGCCCCATAAGGATTGCTCCATCTTGATCTTAGCTCTATAGGGAATGAATAGAGTTGAGAATTATAAAACAAAACTTTTTGACCAGTATCAACTTTTTGACAATTTTCACAAGTTTTGCAGAATGCATGCGTGTCCTTGAACATGGTGGGCCAATAAAATCCATTTTGAAAGATTTTTGCAGCTGTCTTTTTTGACGAGAAATAACTTCCACATGCTTCAAAATGACAAAGTTTAATGACACTACTTACCTCATTGTCGGGAATGAATCTTTGAAATATGTGATCAGGACAATATTTGAATAAGTTAGGGTCATCACAATAAAAGCTCTTCACTTCGTTCAAAAACTTTTCTTTGTCTTGGGTACCCCAATGAGCTGGCAATTGTCTTGAAACAAGAAAATTGACAATATTAGCAAACCAAGGCATTGTAGAGACAGAAAGTAAAGATTCATCAGGAAAGTAGTCATCGATTGGTGTGATGTTAGTTTTCGAATCTGTTGTCAATCTTAACAAGTGATCTGCGACAACATTTTCGCTGCCTTTCTTATCTTTGATTGTGATATCAAATTCTTGAAGTAATAAAATCCACCGCACCAATCTAGCCTTAGAATCTTTCTTAGAAAGAAGATATTTCAATGCTGCATGATCACTAAAAACAACAACAGGTGAGCTAACAAGATAAGATCTGAATTTTTCACATGCAAATACTACTGCAAGTAATTCTTTTTCAGTGGTGGTATAATTCATTTGAGCACTATTTAAAGTTTTACTTGCATAGTAAATTACATAAGGTTTCTTATCTTTTCTTTGTCCCAAAACAGCACCTACGACATAATCACTAGCATCACACATTATTTCAAAAGGTAATGACCAATCGGGAGGTTGAATGATAGGAGCACAAGTAAGCAAGTTTTTAAGTTTAACAAAGGCTTTTTCACAATGTTCAGTCCATTCAAAAATAGTATCCTTTATTAGAAAGTTACTTAAAGGCTTAGATATTACACTAAAATCTTTGATGAACCTTCTATAAAAACCAGCATGTCCCAGGAATGATCTAACATCTTTAAGAGATTTTGGTATTGGCAAGTTTGCAATTAACTCGATTTTAGATTTGTCAACCTCAATTCCTTTTGATGAAACAATGTGACCAAGTACAATGCCGTTTGTTACCATAAAATGACATTTTTCCCAATTCAGCATAAGATTCTTCTCTTCACACCTAGTCAAAACCTTTTCTAAGTTAGTCAAACAATCATCAAATGAATCGCCAAAAACAGAAAAATCATCCATGAAAATCTCAAGAAAATGTTCAACCATATCACTAAATATACTAAGCATGCATCTTTGAAATGTGGCTGGTGCATTACATAATCCAAAAGGCATCCTTCGATATGCAAAATTACCAAATGGACATGTGAAAGTAGTCTTTTCTTGATCTTCCAATGCAATTTCAATTTGGTTGTAACCTGAATAGCCATCTAGGAAACAATAAAATTCATGACCTGCAACTCTTTCTAGGATTTGATCCATGAAAGGTAAAGGAAAATGATCTTTTCTAGTCATTGAATTAAGTTTCCTGTAGTCAATGCACATGCGCCAACCAGTAACAATTCTAGTGAGAATTAACTCATTGTTCTCATTTGTTATCACAGTGACTCCAGACTTCTTAGGTACAACTTGGGTAGGACTTACCCATTTGCTGTCAGAAATAGGATAAATGATTTCATTATCTAGAAGCTTAATGACTTCATTTTTCACTACTTCTTTCATATTAGGATTTAGCCTTCGTTGCATTTCTCTAGAGGGTTTAACATTTTCCTCTAAATAAATTCTATGTGTACAAATTAAAGGACTAATTCCTTTTATATCAGCTATGGTCCATCCTAATGCATTTTTGTGCATTTTCAGAGTTTGTAATAACTTACCTTCTTGATGTGCATTAAGTTTGGAAGAGATTATTACCGAAAAAGTTTCATTTTCTCCCAAAAATGAGTATTTGAGATTGGATGGCAACGACTTCAAATTAGGTATTGGTGGTTGAACACTTGAAGGTATGGACTTAATTGATCGTGGTGGCAATTCCTCAATTTGTGGCCTCCAATTACTTGTCTTTGATTCTTCCTGAAAATAAATCATTTCCAAATCATTAGATTCATCAATCTCAATTTCATTGGAAGTGGTTGGAAATTGATCATGAATTAATTTTTCAGTAAAGTCCATTTCCTGTAAATCATTATCATCTCTAGGTTGCTTGCAAATGTTGAAAATATTCATCTCCAATGTCATGTTTCCAAATGATAGCTTCATCATTCCATTCCTACAATTAATCAATGCATTAGAAGTTGCAAGAAATGGATGACCTATAATAACAGGAAATGAATTACAAACTTCAACAGGTTGTGTGTCCAAGACAATAAAATCCACAGGATAAATGAATTTATCGACTTGTACTAACACATCTTCAATTATTCCTCTAGGTACTTTTACAGATCTATCGGCAAGTAAAAGAGATATAAAAGTTGGTTTTAACTCACCTAGATTGAGACTCTGAAAAACTGAATATGGAAGTAAATTCACACTAGCACCAAGATCAAGTAAGGCTCTTTCAATTTTATGCTCTCCAATAAAGCAGGAAATTGTAGGACAACCAGGGTCTTTATATTTCAAAGCATTATTGTTTTGAAGAATGGCACTTACTTGTTCCGCTAGAAAGGCTTTCTTTTTCACGTTCAGTTTCCTCTTCACAATGCAGAGATCTTTCAAAAATTTAGCATAGGAAGGAATCTGTTTAATAGCATCCACCAAAGGTATATTGATCCTTACCTGTTTAAAAGTTTTAAAGATTTTAGAGTTGTGATTAACTTTCCTTTGTTTGGTTATGGCTTGAGGAAATGGAAGTGCTGGCAAAGAATCAGTCTTTTCTTTGCAATTTTCAAATTCAACCCTTTCCTTACCCTTAGAGATTGACTCATCATCTTTCTCATAAGGTTCAAAAGAGGGTTTTTCAATAACCTTACCACTGCACAGAGTAGTGATTGATTTGACTTGATCCATGTGTTGGTTTCCGGAACTACTTGTATTTGCATTATATTGCCCCTTGGGATTTTGTTGTGGTTGAGATGGAAACTTACCTTTCTCTTGGAAACTGAGAGCAGATGTTAATTTTGCAAGAGTATCTTTAAAATCTGTCATGTTTTGAGCAAGTTGAGTATTGATTGTTTCTTTCTTTTCAATGAATGCATGCAATGTTTCCTCAAGATTTCTTCTAGGAGATGGAGCATAAGGAGGTGCATATTCATGAGAATTTTGGAAATTGTGGTGTACTTGAAACGGTGGTTATGAAGTTTGTGCATTGTTGTTCTCACTCTTCCAACTAAAATTTGGGTGATTTCTCCAACCAGGGTTGTATGTTTGGGAGTATGGGTTGTGGTTGGCCCTTTGAAAACTGTTTAAAGCATGGGCTTGTTCATGGAGACATTCCTTAAAAGAAGGCAAGGTTGGACAATCATTGGTTGAGTGTTTATTTGTTTCACAGATTTGACACACAATGTTTTCAACAGATTTTAATTGACCACTCTTTTTCAATTCTAGTGCCTCGACTTTTCTAGCTAAAGATGCAACTTGGCTTGAAGGTCATGATCTTCCCTAAGGTTGTACATACCTCCACTAGATGTATGAGGTTGAGTTTTACTCGGTGCCTCATAAGTACCCGCGGTGTCCCAATTTTGAGCATTTTCAGCTAACAAGTCTAAGTACTCCATTGCTTCATCAGGGTCTTTATCTTTAAAAGTTCCATTGCACATCAATTCAACCATTTGCCTATCTTTAGGTGTTAACCCTTCATAAAAATGTGAAACCAATCTCCATGTTTCAAAACCATGATGAGGGCAAGTACTAAGCAAGTCTCGATACCTATCCCAACATTGGTAAAATTATTCTCCTGGTTTTTGAGTGAAAGTGGTTATTTGTCTCTTGAAAGAGTTTGTTCTATGAGATGGGAAAAACTTCTTTAAAAATTGTTGTTGTATTTCATCCCAAGCACGAATGGATCCTGGTCTTAAATTTTATAGCCATGTTTTAGCTTTATCTTTTAATGAAAAAGGAAAAACCTTTAATCTGATGGTGTTCATGCTACAATTTAAATTATTATATGGGTTGCAAACCTCTTCAAATTCCCTTAAAGGCAAGTATGGATTTTCCAATTCTAAACCATGAAAAGAAGGTAAAAGTTGAATAATACCTGGTTTAAAATTAAAATGAGATGCATCAGGAGGAAAAACTATGCATGATGGTGCACTTGTTCTTGTGGGATTCATGTGGTCTCTAAGTGTTCTAGCACGGTTATTCTCATTATTCTCATTATGAAGTGATTGATTATCTTCTTCAGCCATATTTTCTGAAAATGATGAGGATACCCTACAAAGTCTACCACTTGATGTACGTGACCACACTCTCATGCACGTGTAGGACTAGAATAAAAGGAAAAAGAAAACAAAAGAAGAAGAAACAAGAGAAAAGAAACAAAGTTATATACAAGAAAGTGAAAAAAAGAATAAAAGATTGATGTCTTCTCCCAAGTGCAGGAGTGTCGAAGTAATAAATAACCCGGCAAGACCGGAGTCGAACCACAGGAAGGTTATTTGTACAAATTATAAATAACAATAATACAACAACAATAACAATAACAATAACAACAATAATAACAATAATAATAACAATAATAATTCTAATAATAATAATAATAATAGTAATACTAATAATACTACTAATAATAATAATAATAATAATAGTACTAGTAGTAGTAGTAGTAGTAGTAATAATAATAGTAGTAGTAATAATAATAATAATAATAATAATAATAAAGAAAGAGAAGAAGAAGAAGATGATGAGAACTTGGAGATGAAAAATTAATGTAAGGATTAAACAATAAGAATAACAAATGTCAAGGTTAGAGGTTCCACTAATGGTATATCAAACAAGTATAGTACAAACACAAATGTCAAGGTTAGAGGTTTCACTAATGGTATATCAAACAAGTATAGTATAAACTCTTATTATTGAATTGGAAACCACACACAAAGGAGGTTCCAATCAGATTATATATTGTTAACATGATTACATTAGTCATCTTATTCAATTAATGCTAATACTTGTAAATCTCGTCAAGCATTCATGATTATAACTTATGTTAACAACAAATCAAGTTCCTTTCATAGCTTAGGTGTCGGTTATACCATACATTATGGGCTATGAAACTGCCAAGCATTTGTTGTACCAAGTGTTATACAACATAAATCAAGATTAGTCATTTCACAAGCAAAGTATTAAAGAGTGAACAAGATAACAAATATAAAACATGTTAGTATCAAACATTAAAGTCCATATTAAATTTACATTATACTTATTCTTACACCATTAGTGTAACCTTTTCACCTTGGCATAACTAACTTAGCTAGACATACTGAAAGAAAGCAAAATAGATAAACAAAATAAGAACATAAAAGTTAACTAAGTATAGGAAAGGAAATGAAAGGCATATAAACTTAATATTAATGAAAACAAAGCATAAACATCACAAAAAATACAAAGAAAGAAAGCAAGAGCATGATCTTGATCTGGAGACCAAGATACCTAAATGCATGGCAAATGCCTCCTTTTATAGGCCAAAATTGGGAACTATTGATTTGATGACTTATTGATGAGTGGGTGGCCAACTCTTGACTTGGTGACAATCTTTATCTTCTCTTGTCTGCCCAAAACGTCATTGATAACGTCAAAATTGGAACCACTTGCAAACATGAAAGTTGTAGGCAATTGTCTCAGATGTCTTATGTAAAACATTAAGCTCAGTTAGACTTTTAGAACTCCAGATATGGCCAAAATACTGAACAGTGCTCGGGCTGGAGGACAAATTCGGGCTTCTTTGTTGTTGCAACAATTTGAACTTGAAAATAGCCTTTTTAGATCTTGGGCTCCATATGAAAGTTGTAGGCCTATGTCTTACCTTTCCATCCATATAAAGTGGACCTAAATCTGAGATCTACAACTCCATATATTATCCAATTACCGAACAGTATTCCGGTATGGACTGCACCGACATCTCTTTTCGGAGTTTGGCCATCTCTTTATCCTTTCAATTTCAGTTTTTAAATTCATCAATCAATCCTTTCATTTATGTGATAGGCCTGCATTTAAAATGAACATTTACCACAAATTAAAGGTATCTTATATTATTAGATATATTATAATAAAACATGTCTTAGTTAAGGAGTTATTAATACTTCAAGTGCAAAATGATGATATAAAACCTTAATAAAAATGCACTTTTAAGTACTGATCAATAATTATGGCAGAATTACGTTATTAAACTTAGGGAGAACATTTGAACAAAGTGACACAAGCTGCTGATAGCTTGTATGTTAATCTTGATGAAATTATCTAGTTCTTAAAGCTGCCATTAAATTGAATCATTAATGCAGACACTTTGATTGTTTGTGAGTTAGGATTAGTTATACGGCGGATCCGCTAATTAATCAACGTTAAGAAAAGATAAAATTTTAGAACATAAATTGCAATTTTAGTTTCAAGGATTGGTTCTAACTTCCGTTGGTGGATATATGCTTGTGACCAAGGTTTGTTTTCTTGATAAATTTTGATTTTAATTGATTTTGTTTGCTAGTTTAATTGCTGCAATAGTTTAGATAATCACAAACCAAATCCCCCCAATTACATAACATACAACATAATAATCTAACTTGAAACTTTCTCGTGAGATCGACCCCTTACTTGCTTTATATTATCTTGTGTGTTTTAAGATAAGGTAATTAATTTGTGCGACCGCGACATCGCAACAAAATGCTCAAGAAATTTATGTCTCATAAATTCTTCTATTTTTATTTTTATTTTTTCACTTGACCTTTTAATTTCACTTCTCATCGATCCATATCCAAGATTTTAGAAAACACTATAGGAGTGAAAATCCAAAACATTGTGATGAAAACAAGAATCCCAGAAATTCTGCTAATTAATGGCTGCTGCTATTTCTTAATATAAATCGGATTTCATCACAGTATAATTTAAATTTAGTAGCCTTTATTTCTGCAACTAGTAGTGTTTGTTTGTTATTTCAACTCCTCAGCACGCACTAGAACAATCGAGTGCCTTGAATCACTAAAAAACAAGTTACTAAATCACAAAAAAAAAGTTACTAAATCACATAGAAATTAAGCATGCATGGTAGATTCATAACCTTATTGCAGCAGGCATACAGTAGAAGTTTTATGGCAGATTCACAACCATCAAGAACACACAAAACAAAAACACAAGCACTCTATCTTGCCTCCAGCAATGAAATCGAGCACTCGTTAGCTGAAGGTGGTTTGCACTGGCTTGATGAATAACATGCTTCGATAAGATCCCTTTCAGTGAAGAATCCTGGTTGTTTAGGCTGAGGCAGTTCATCTTCGTTACCCAACATCAAAATCACATATGACATGTTTGGCCTATCTTCTGTATTTTCTTGCACACACAATAGCCCCACATGAATCGAACGTAGTACTTCAGATAAATAAGGTGTTTCAACTTTTGATTCCCCAACCAGTTCTAGAGACCTGCCTTGTTTGAACAGTATCCAAGCCTGATAAACAAAAGCCATGCTATTAAGAAAACATTACGTATTTGTGCAAATCCATCATTGACCATTGTCGGTCTCAATTGTTTTTCATAATTTCTTCAGTTTTTCTTCAAGTATTTGAAGTGTTCAAGTATCTAACAAAAGTACTAAAGAATTTATTGAAATGAAAGAGTCAAACTGACATAGCTTTGGCACTTACATGCCCGATAAGGTTGAGGTGGTGATCTGGGTGACTGAATCCTCTGTTCCTACAGCCACTCACTATCTCTAGCACCAATACGCCAAAGCTGAAGACGTCTGATTTTAGCGAGTAGAGTCCATAATTTGCATACTCTGGAGATATGTAACCACTGCATGTATTCATAGAATATTAGGTCGCATTTGCAAACTAAGAGCATAAAATCCATGTGATGAAGAAGACACTTACTACGTTCCAGCCACTTTATTAGTACTGGCTTCAGTTTCATTTTCTCCAAAACTTCTAGCCAGGCCAAAGTCTGAGATTTTTGGATTCATTTCATAATCCAACAAAATATTGCTGGTTTTCAGATCTCTGTGGATTATTCTTAGTCTCGAATCTTGGTGAAGATAAAGGAGTCCACGAGCAATCCCATTGATGATGTTGTAGCGCTTAGGCCAATCTAGTAGCAAGCTATGAGTTTCATCTGCCCAAGTCAATACATTATGGCTCTTATCAGATTCATAAATGCTTGTGAGAGAACAAGAAAGAACGAGTTACAATTGCATATAGGGCAGGATTTGTGAGAAAGAAAGTGGAGAAAAGTAATCTCCCCCTACGAAGCCACTTTCCTAAGGGCTTCGAAGGAAGATAAACATCTTATAATTAGATTCTTAATGCGAGGTTTTGGAAAGCCCAATAGTGCTCAACTTTTTGAAAAGGTTTTGTGAGATTCATACCAAAAATATAGAAGTCCAAGCTTTTGTTAGGCAAAAACTCGTAGACCAACATCTTTTCATCTCTTTCAATGCAGCATCCAAGAAGCCTCACTAGATTCCGATGCTGAAGTTTCACGATATGTTTAACTTCATTTTTGAATTCGTCTAGTCCTTGTCTTGAATTCTTAGAGAGCCTCTTCACAGCTATTTCTCGTCCATCTGCAAGGGTTCCCTGCAAATAATGACTCAGCATCGTAAGCAAATCATACGTTGTCTTCTGGAAGTTGAGAATTGTGAAATGGTGTTCCATACTCTTTGTATCTGTCAAGGAACTTCTCCAATCAGTCATTGTTTTATGCTAAAAAAATGGTCGGTCCTGACAGTCCTATAGTGGAATCGTTTCAAGGAAACTAACACCTAGAACTCCGCTGGGGTCAGGAGTTTGTAAGATGAAATTCAGGGGCCATGGGACATATTGCATGACTGTTCACAGATAATTATTACCTTATAAACAGGTCCGAAACCACCTTCTCCTAGTTTATTGGCATCAGAAAAGTTATTTGTTGCAGAAGCCAACTCATCCATGGTAAAGAAGGGTAATTCTAGCTCTTCTTTCATATCGTTGTTATTCGATCCGCTTGGCAAATTACCTGTCATTTTTCCTGTTATTATTACTACTACGAATTGGAAAGGCAAAAAAAAAAAAAGAAACATGGGATCTCTCACCTCTATTTGTCGTTATACCCGAATTTCTTTTCAAGGCATTAAATATTAATGGAGTCTTGAACAATTTACTGTCCTACCTTGGATTACTCAAATCAAATTTAAATTAAGAGACTAACTAGACTTCTTCTCTGAAAGTCTGGAATGGGGGCGATAGGATTGGTTAGATTTTCATGGTAGAATACGTACGTTTTTTCTGCTGCTGCTTTCTCCAAACATGCAAGACCAAGACCAAGACTAGTCCAAGGAACACAAGTCCTGTGGACAACACAATGCTTACCACGATCCTTTTCTTTGCATTGGATTTCGTATTAACCTTTGCACTATCACCATTACCTATATCATGGCAGAGAGAAACTAGAGTTAAAAGACAATAAATAGAAATTTGTGAATAGTTTTCCTTGGCTATTGGATCTATTCAATACATTATAAAACAACACCGCTCTGGGCAGAGAAAAACCAATGCTTCAAGAAGTTACTTCTTTCTATGACTATCTCAAGTTCTTTCATGCCAAATGATATGTTGTGCAAGGAATCTTGCAATCATCTACAACACATCATTGAATTTTAGAAATTGTGAGATTTTCAGGATTGATGATGTGATTATCCTTCAAGTCTCTATAATAATTCTTATACTAGTAAGAATATATGTCTTGAGAGTTGTAATCTGTGTCCACAAGCAATGCGGTTGTTCAACGAAACCTATGGAAAAAAAAAACAGAGAGGGGAAGAGGAGACATTGACCAAGTTATCACTCTATCAACACACATCAACACAAGCATACACAGGCACTCTCAGACATCGTGTGATATGATGTTCTGAAAACTAGGATATAAGATTAGAAAGAAAACTTGCTCATGCATTTAATCGGAAAATCTTCTCAAATAATATGACTTCTCTAGAAGTGACTAAAATCCAAGTAATAGATACCGTCAGATGATAAATTCATACCTAGTTCTGATGCAGCCATCCGTATAAAAATGGTGTCTTTCTCATCTTGAAACAAAATATCGATCAGATCATTGAACCAAAGCAAACACCCACTTCCTCCATTCCTGACGTCCATGTTTGCATACGCAGTACAGCTGCAGTTCTTCAAACACGTGTTCCTGCACTCCTCCAGGCTCATACTCTTGTTAAACCATGATTGCCTTGTCTCCGGCAACTTCACACCTGAGACTTTTCGAAACCCATCTCCTGAACAGTTCAGTGCAGTCTTTCTGATGCAGCCACTTGACCAATCTGTCCTCTCCCAGTCTCTCGGAACTGTAGGTACAAATCCATTTAAGCAATCACACACTGGAGAGTTGTTAATTCTACAGATGCCATTTGCACCACATAGTTTATAACGCGCACAATTATTGATGTTTTCTGTTTCGTAAAGAAACCAGCTCTGGGTTTTCTCAATCCACAAAAGTTGTTGGATATCACCATTCTGAGCCAAAACGATCCTCCAATGCATTGAACTATTAACAAGCTGTTCTCTGTAAAATATCTCCTTCTCATTAAAAACAAATTCATATGTGTATATTGGATTTGGTTTTAATGGAGGCATACCACTGAACCCCAGACCATTCCATGGCCCAGATCGATACTTTACTTTCGAATCTTCCAGCTCTACTAACTCAGGATATCCATAAGGAACAAGGATACCTGTAATGTTACCTCTAGAAGGATCATCTTGTGACTTCCAAGCTGCCAAGCTCCAGTCCATGCCTGTGACTCTATTCCGTCCTATCTTCATGCCCGGTATTAATGTATTACCTGGATGTTCAAAACTCTGCCACAGGGAGTTTTCCACGTTATTATCACCCTCCTCTTTCACAACAAGGTTTCCCGAATCCAAAAGCTGTGCAACTGGATTCCTGGCAGGTGTTGATGTGTTGGATGACCAAATGATGCTTCCACTGCGATTGAAAAGGACAAGAAGTCCTTGGTTGGTAAGCCTTACAACACCTGATGAATCGTTAAGTGGAGATTCTCTGTTGGCAACCCACACTGCTGTCTGGACTGATATTTTGCCATACCATATCCCCAAGTATCGGTTTGTGGATTTTCCGGGGCTGAAAAATCCTAATTCATAGGTGCCACCAGCCGAGACTATGGTGTCTCCATCTCGAATTGACAGGGTTGTGTTAATGGTGTCAATAGGGGTGGCTACTTCTACAATCAGAAGCAAAGTGGAGCAAAACAGAAGTACGGAAATGCAATCCCTCAGAAATCTCATGATTCTTTTAAGCAGATCGTTTTGTTGTGGTATAAAATGGCTGGCTTTGCTAGATGTGAAGAATATTGGTCTCAAGAAATTGCCTATTTAACACCACAATCAGTCTACTGCTACAGCAATGTTTCCCTGCTGAGGTAAACGATTTAACACCACTGTCAGTCTAGCGTACGAAAGTACTCGAGAATTTATTGAAATGAAAGAGTCAAACTGACATAGCTTTGGCACTTACATGCCCGATAAGGTTGAGGTGGTGATCTGGGTGACTGAATCCTCTGTTCCTACAGCCACTCACTATCTCTAGCACCAATACACCAAAGCTGAAGACGTCTGATTTTAGCGAGTAGAGTCCATAATTTGCATACTCTGGAGATATGTAACCACTGCATGTATTCATAGAATTTTAGGTCGCATTTGCAAACTAAGAGCATAAAATCCATGTGATGAAGATGACACTTACTACGTTCCAGCCACTTTATTAGTACTGGCTTCAGTTTCATTTTCTCCAAAACTTCTAGCCAGGCCAAAGTCTGAGATTTTTGGATTCATTTCGTAATCCAACAAAATATTGCTGGTTTTCAGATCTCTGTGGATTATTCTTAGTCTCGAATCTTGGTGAAGATAAAGGAGTCCACGAGCATAAAGGAGTCCGCAATCCCATTGATGATGTTGTAGCGCTTAGGCCAATCTAGTAGCAAGCTATGAGTTTCATCTGCCCAAGTCAATACATTATGGCTCTTATCAGATTCATAAATGCTTGTGAGAGAACAAGAAAGAACGAGTTCCAATTGCATATATGGCAGGATTTGTGAGAAAGAAAGTGGAGAAAAGTAATCTTCCCCAACGAAGCCACTTTCCTAAGGGCTTCGAAGGAAGATAAACATCTTATAATTAGATTCTTAATGCGGGGTTTTGGAAAGCCCAATAGTGCTCAACTTTTTGAAAAGGTTTTGTGAGATTCATACCAAAAATATAGAAGTCCAAGCTTTTGTTAGGCAAAAACTCGTAGACCAACATCTTTTCATCTCTTTCAATGCAGCATCCAAGAAGCCTCACTAGATTCCGATGCTGAAGTTTCACGATATGTTTAACTTCATTTTTGAATTCGTCTAGTCCTTGTCTTGAATTCTTAGAGAGCCTCTTCACAGCTATTTCTCGTCCATCTGCAAGGGTTCCCTGCAAATAATGACTCAGCATCGTAAGCAAATCATACGTTGTCTTCTGGAAGTTGAGAATTGTGAAATGGTGTTCCATACTCTTTGTATCTGTCAAGGAACTCTTCCAATTAGTCATTGTTTTATGCTAAAAAAATGGTCGGTCCTGACAGTCCTGTAGTGGAATCGTTTCAAGGAAACTAACACCTAGAACTCCGCTGGGGTCAGGAGTTTGTAAGATGAAATTCAGAGGCCATGGGACATATTGCATGACTGTTCACAGATAATTATTACCTTATAAACAGGTCCGAAACCACCTTCTCCTAGTTTATTGGCATCAGAAAAGTTATTTGTTGCAGAAGCCAACTCATCCATATTAAAGAAGGGTAATTCTATTTCTTCCTTCATATCGTTGTTATTCGATCCGCTTGGCAAATTACCTGTCATTTTTCCTGTTATTATTACTACTACGAATTGGAAAGGCAAAAAAAAAAAAAAAAACATGGGATCTCTCACCTCTATTTGTCGTTATACCCGAATTTCTTTTCAAGGCATTAAATATTAATGGAGTCTTGAACAATTTACTGTCCTACCTTGGATTACTCAAATCAAATTTAAATTAAGAGATTAACTAGACTTCTTCTCTGAAAGTCTGGAATGGGGGCGATAGGATTGGTTAGATTTTCATGGTAGAATACGTACGTTTTTTCTGCTGCTGCTTTCTCCAAACATGCAAGAGCAAGACCAAGGCTATTCCAAGGAACACAAGTCCTGTGGACAACACAATGCTTACCACGATCCTTTTCTTTGCATTGGATTTCGTATTAACCTTTGCACTATCACCATTACCTATATTATGGCAAAGAGAAACTAGAGTTAAAAGACAATAAATAGGAATTTGTGAATAGTTTTCCTTGGCTATTGGATCATTCAATCCCAGTTATCTACTCAATACATTATAAAACAACACCGCTCTGGGCAGAGAAAAACCAATGCTTCAAGAAGTTGGTTCTTTCTATGAATATTTCAAGTTCTTTCATGCCAAATGATATGTTGTGCAAGAAATTTTGCAAGCATCTACAACACAACATTGAATTTTAGAAATTGTGAGATTTTCAGGATTGATGATGTGATTATCCTTCAAGTCTCTATAATAATTCTTATACTAGTAAGAATATATGTCTTGAGAGTTGTAATCTGTGTCCACAAGCAATGCGGTTGTTCAACGAAACCTATGGAAAAAAAAAACAGAGAGGGGAAGAGGAGACATTGACCAAGTTATCACTCTATCAACACACATCAACACAAGCATACACAGGCACTCTCAGACATCGTGTGATATGATGTTCTGAAAACTAGGATATAAGATTAGAAAGAAAACTTGCTCATGCATTTAATCGGAAAATCTTCTCAAATAATAAGACTTCTCTAGAAGTGACTAAAATCCAAGTAATAGATACCATCAGATGATAAATTCATACCTAGTTCTGATGCAGCCATCCGTATAAAAATGGTGTCTTTCTCATCTTGAAACAAAATATCGATCAGATCATTGAACCAAAGCAAGCACCCACTTCCTCCATTCCTGACGTCCATGTTTGCATACGCAGTACAGCTGCAGTTCTTCAAACACGTGTTCCTGCACTCCTCCAGGCTCATACTCTTGTTAAACCATGATTGCCTTGTCTCCGGCAACTTCACACCTGAGACTTTTCGAAACCCATCTCCTGAACAGTTCAGTGCAGTCTTTCTGATGCAAACACTTGACCAATCTGTCCTCTCCCAGTCTCTTGGAACTTTGGGTACAAATCCACTTAGGCAATCACACACGGGAGAGTTGTTAATGCTACAGATGCCATTTGCACCACATAGTTTATAACGCGCACAATTATTGATGTTATCTGTTTCGTAAAGAAACCAGCTCTGGGTTTTCTCAATCCACAAAAGTTGTTGGATATCACCATTCTGAGCCAAGACGATCCTCCAATGCATTGAGCTATTAACAAGCTGTTCTCTGTAAAATATCTCCTTCTCATTAAAAACAAATTCATATGTGTATATTGGATTTGGTTTTAATGGAGGCGTACCACTGAACCCCAGACCATTCCATGGCCCAGATCGATGCTTCACTTTCGAATCTTCCAGCTCTACTAACTCAGGATATCCATAAGGAACAAGGATACCTGTAATGTTACCTCTAGAAGGATCATCTTGTGACTTCCAAGCTGCCAAGCTCCAGTCCATGCCTGTGACTCTATTCCGTCCTATCTTCATGCCCGGTATTAATGTATTACCTGGATGTTCAAAACTCTACCACAGGGAGTTTTCCGGGTTATTATCACCCTTCTCTTTCACAACAAGGTTTCCCGAATCCAAAAGCTGTGCAACTGGATTCCTGGCAGGTGTTGATGTGTTGGATGACCAAATGATGCTTCCACTGCGATTGACAAGGACAAGAAGTCCTTGGTTGGTAAGCCTTACAACACCTGATGAATCGTTAAGTGGAGATTCTCTGTTGGCAACCCACACTGCTGTCTGGACTGATATTTTGCCATACCATATCCCCAAGTATCGGTTTGTGGATTTTCCGGGGCTGAAAAATCCTAATTCATAGGTGCCACCAGCCGAGACTATGGTGTCTCCATCTCGAATTGACAGGGTTGTGTTAATGGTGTCAATAGGGGTGGCTACTTCTACAATCAGAAGCAAAGTGGAGCAAAACAGAAGTACGGAAATGCAATCCCTCAGAAATCTCATGATTCTTTTAAGCAGATCGTTTTGTTGTGGTATAAAATGGCTGGCTTTGCTAGATGTGAAGAATATTGGTCTCAAGAAATTGCCTATTTAACACCACAATCAGTCTACTGCTACAGCAATGTTTCCCTGCTGAGGTAAACGATTTAACACCACTGTCAGTCTAGCGGCACAGCAAGTCTACCAGACAGCAACGTTCCACTACTGAGGTAAACGATTTAACACCACTGTCAGTCTAGCCGCACAGCAATGTTCCACTGCTGAGGTAAACGCTCTTGTTGATGAAATTCACATGGAAAATTCATAGATAGTCAACACTACAGGGAACTAAAGTAGAGGTTTTTTTACTAATAGTCTAAAGTATTTTTCAAACTAGCACAGTTAAAAAAATATTTCTCGATCATACATGGTCTAAGTAGTACATGCGTGATCTACGGTTGTCGCAACATGTACTCAACGTATGCTCTTGATTTTTCTGTATAAGCAAGTAGTTCATCCAGTCCTCGTGGAGTCCACAACACACCACATCCATTGCAATCATCAACTTTGTCTCTTTACTAACAGAAATGCCAGTGATTGTCATCGTTGTTGTGCGGTGGCCCTTAGGCACCAATAAGCATCTACAGCGCTGCATCAATCAATCGATCGATCATTTACTATCGACACTACCGAATACTGGGTTGCCACCACATTGGCTTTTTCTCTGTTTTTCCCGGACTTTCTTCTATACATGCTCTATCCATTAAAAAGAAAAAGGAAAAGAAAAGACAGAAATATAAAACCGACTCCATGTCTTGACTCTGTTCACTGAGATCTATATACCCAAGTTACGAGCTGAAGTATATGCACAATATTTACGAGACTAAAATCTACTATTGACTAAAAATATTATACATCTGTGTGCCGCCTGATTTATGCAGAAGGATCAGGTCCACAATACATGTAAAATCGGTTCCAACATGACGTAGCGGAAGCTTATGTAGAAATAGGACGCCGCCTGTTTCCGGGTAAAATTGTTCGAATCCTCGAATCAAAAAATTATACTTGAATCCACGAGTTCAAAAATTAAAATTTTCCAAGAGAAAGTTCTTTATTGAAATTAAAAATACCTTACAATGAAAAGAGGCAGCCTTTATATAGGCTGCAAGTCCTAATTCGAACTAGGAATATAATTGTTTAGGAAAGAAATAACTAGAATAAAAAAACAAATACTACAGCTAAAAAAGTAAATAAATCTTGATATTACGACATTAATTAGAACTCCTAAATAAGGAGACAATCTGTTGGAAGAATACTCTGATATCAACTGTAGTTCCTGATTTTTCTGCATTTATATTATATCTTGCAATTTGCTCTTTCTCCTGCTATCTGCTCTTCCTCTCCTCCTGTAGACTGTTCTACATCACAACACTCCCTCTTGAGTTGAAGGGTGGAGGTCAATGATTTCCAACTTGCGCGTAAGAAACTTATATTATTAGATACGTTATTATAAAACATGTTTTAGTTAAGGAGTTATTGATACTTCAAGTGCAAAATGATGATATAAAACCTTGATAAAAATATACTTTTAAATACTAATCATAACACTACAGGGAACTAAAGCAGATGTTTTTTTACTAATAGTCTAAAATATTTTTCAAACTAGTACAGTTTAAAAAATATTTCTCGATCAAACATGGTCCAAGTAGTACATGCGTGATCTACGGTTTGTCGCAACATGTACTCAACGTATACTCTTGATTTTTCTGTATAAGCAAGTAGTTCATCCAGTCCTCGTGGAGTCCACAACACACCACATCTAATGCAATCATCAACTTTGTCTCTTCACTAACAGAAATGCCAGTGATTGCCATCGTTGTTGAGCGGTGGCCCTTAGGCACCAATAAGTATCTACAGCGCTGCATCAATCAATCAATCGATCATTTACTATCGACACTACCGAATACTGAGTTGCCACCACACTGGCTATTTCTCTGTTTTTCCTGGACATTCTTCTATACATGCTCTATCCATTAAAAAGAAAAAGAAAAGACAGAAATATAAAACCGACTCCATGTCTTGACTCTGTTCACTGAGATCTATACACCCAAGTTACGAGCTGAAGTATATGCAGAATATTTACGAGACTAAAATCTTCTATTGACTAAAAATATTATACATCTGTAAGCTGCATGATTTATGCAGAAGGATCAGGTCCACGATACATGTAAAATCAGTTCCAACACTCCCTCTCGAGTTGAAGGGTGGAGATCAATGATTTCCAACTTGCGCGTAAGAAATTATTGAAGGCGGTAGAAATATGCCGAGATTCGATTATATTCGTTCACAGACAAAAGGGCAATCGGTTTCTATGCGAAAAGCATCTCATTTTGGATCATGTAGCAAGCCAAGCATCAAGTACCCCTCTCTCATAGCAGCTCCCTAGTTTCAGGAGCTGTAGAAAGGAAGACATAATTCAACCCCAACTAAAAACAAACTTGAACACAGTCCTTCTTACCCTAATTGCTGGAGGGAGCTAGAAAAGGAAAGGTTTGGAAAAACCTTAAACAATAAAATGATCGCAGATCATCCACAACAGATTTAAACATCCATAACTGTACGACACCATAAAAGAAATCAAGCAATTAATTATCTTTGTTAGAACAATCATAGCATTGAAACTATACTAGTACATGTGACCATGCCAAATCATAGCAAATTAGAGTTCTGTATAAACTGAGTGTGTGCCGAATTTGATAGTCTATGGTTAAATGGCGTTCAAGCTCTCAATTTCTGTAACTCTTCTTGCAATTCTTGTTCTAGCATGGTATGTTCTGAAGCAACATTTTATCCACCAATAGCGTGCAAAGTCTCAGATTCTCATATTCTATCATAACTCCAATAATTCAAGAACAACAGCATATATGACTCAAGTAACAAAGTTGTGGTGGAGCGAGATTTGTTTGTCAGAGTCTAGCGATTTAGGGGTTGCTATTGTCTCTGCTATTGTTGCTGCAAGGCCACTGCTCTCTCTGTTAAGTCCTTAAGGATAAGTTGGTTAGAACTGACCAGTAAATCCATATAAAAACGAAGCTAAAAAGAAAAAGAAGAGGAGAGGAGAATTTTGGGACTGACCCTTTTGTGAAACAGCATAAATTCCACGCTATAGTTAACACTGATCAGAAAACAAAACACCAGACATGATACCAAAAGCACAAACCAACTTCAGGCAGCCATTTCAGCAATATCTGTGATTAACTACAGACTGCAAACAATCTGGAATCTCGTCAATTGCACCATCTCCTTCAAAACATAACTAAGTGTCTAGCTAGAAGATGTGCAGCTCGATTCCCTTCCTCTGATAAACCAGTGCTAGAAGAAGGACTAGTTAAGAAGTTGTTAATTATCTTCTTCTTATTATAACTACCTACAACAGAATTGCAACCAATTCTAACTACTTCATAACTGCCTTAGCAGCAGTTATAATAACTGTCATGAAAGCTGTCATGACAGTTACAATCTGTAACTATATATATATATATACATGATGCATGCATATATACTTTTTACACGAGAGAAATATAACCTCCAGAAGAGAAGGAATTCTCGATTTCTTAGTATCAGAGCCTTTGAAAGAGAAACTTCTTCCTTCTTCGATTCAGCCATGATTTATGCTTCAAGTCAGTCCTCCTCAACCTCCGGTCCTCTTGGATCTGGGCAAACCACAACAATGGCACTCACTTCCAGCTCAACCATGCATTACCAGTAAAACTTAATCGAACCACCTATGTTTTGTGAAAATCTTAAATTAATAATATTGTTTTTCTAATGATTTTGAGGATTTCATATATGACACCTTTGTCTGTCCAAAAACAGAATTGAGTGTAGGTGTAATCAATCCAGCTTTCATTACTTGGAGAAGACAAGATCACACAATCCTCAGCTGGATTTACTCATCTCTCGTACCAGCTATCATGGCACAAATCATTGGACACGCTACTCCTCAATCTAGTTGGAATGCATTGAAGAAGACCTTCTCTTTCTTTCTCAAGAGCCAAAATAATGCAACTGAGGCTTGAACTGCAATCCATAAAAAACGGATCTTTGTCTATGATAGACTACATCATGAAGGTGAAAGGAGCTGCAGACAGTCTAGCAGCCATTGGAAAACCTGTATCCGAACAAGATCAAGTCATGATTCTATTTGGAGGACTCGGTTCTGTAATGTTTTGAATAAATAAGTAGGAAAATACAATAAAGCCCTTGGTGGCTTAAAGTGTAGGTATAAATGAATGAGGGGTAGTATAGTAATTCAACAAAACTTGATAAATATAAATAGAAAGTAAAAAAAAAAAAAACAAAATAAGTGATCTGAAAGTTGAGAGAGAATCGGCAGGAGAGAGAAGGGAGAAAGAAGAAGAAGAGAAAAGAGGGAAATTAGAAGAAAAATAGAAAAGAGTTGAAGGAAATAAGTTTAAAGGTAAGATTATATATAAATATGTGCTGATTAAGTTTTAATTTTGGTTTTGATAAATGTTAGGGTTTTGAAAATTTGTGTTTTGGGTTTGATTGATGAATTAATTGAATTTTATGGGTTGATTGTTATGGGTAATAGATTATTTGGTGGATTTTGAAAGATTGAATTGAAATGGATTATTTGGTGGATTTTGAGAGATTGAATTGAAAGATGATGATTTTGAGTTATGATTTTGTTTGAATGGTGAAATTATGTTAGAAATAAGGAAAGAACAGTGGGTTTCTGTTGAAATTCTGGGTTGGAGGTTGAAGATGACGAAAATTCATTTTGGTCCTTCAATTTGTGGAAATTACAGTTTAGTCCCCAAACTTTGGAAAATTTACAGATTGGTCCCTGGGGCATATTCCGAGATTCTGAACAGAATAAAAGATAAATTATGGGCAGAATTCCTGTATAGTTATGAAATTTTAACACTTTCAATTTGGTCCTTCAATTTGACAAAAATTACCATTTAACCCTAAAAGAATTTGATAAAATTCCAGAATGGTCCCTGGAGTATAATGAGATGATCTGGACAGAAATGAGGATTGATTATGGTCAGAATTTCAGTATATTCATGGATTTATGATAAGTTTAGTTTGGTCCTCCAAATGGATTAAGTTACAATTTGACCCTTAAAAATATAATAAATTACAGATTAGTCCCTAGCTGTAATATTAGCTTTTGCATATGTGTTTGATTTATGTGGAAAGTATGGGCTAATAGTACATGTCTGCTATCACAGATTTGACATTTCCTATCAAAAATCTTCAAACAGTGGTTCTAACTCTATGAATATGAATATCAGAAATCAAAGCAATATACCTGCTATAGTTGTCTTGCAAATGACAATTGTTACCTTGCTATGGTTGTCTTGCAAATGACAATTGTTACCTTGACTCTAGAGCAAGCCATCACCTGACTCAGAATGCTAGGAATCTAACCAACTCTACTCCATATATAGGGACAGACAAGGTCACAATTGGTAATAGTAAGCACTTATCCATTTTCAACATTGGTTCCCATCATCTAGTCTCTAACTCCCGATCATTTCAACTCAGAAAGGTGTTTCATATTCTATTCATCTCAGCAAGCTTGATAAGTATTGTCAAGTTCTGCTCAGATAATAATGTCTTGATTGAATTTCAATCTAATACTTTTCTTGTGAAGGATCTGCATACAAAGAAGATACTAGCACGAGGCAGACTTAAGAATGGACTTTATAAGTTCCCAGCACTGAACAATGAGAAGATGGCATACGTTGGCATTAAAGATTTCTCTATTTTTCATTCTCTAGTCTCCAGAACCACTCATAATAAAATGGACATATAGCATCACAGACTAGGTCATGTTACCACTAATGTTATCGTCCAAATATTACAAAGCTGTAATGTTTCCTATGAAAAGAATAAAGCTACTGATTGTTCCACTATATGTTCTTCATATCAACTTGTAAAGAGTCACAGACTGCCCACTCGTCTCTCCTCCTCTCGTGCTTCCAAACTATTAGAATTGATTCATATGGATATCTGGGGACCAGCCTCAGAAAAATCCATATCTGGTGCTAAGTATTTTATTATATTCTTAGATGATTTCTCATGATACACATGGTTCTATCCACTACATACAAAGGATCAAGCTCTCCCAATGTTTCAACAATTCAAACTTCAAGTAGAAAATCAATTTGATGACAATATAAAATATGTGTAGTTTGACAATGGAGTTGAGTTCAAATCCTTCATCACTTTTCTTCAACAGGCTAGTATTGTGCATCGTTTTTCCTATCCTTATAATTCAGCTTAGAATAGGAGAGTTGAAAGGAAGCATAGACATGTTGTAGAGACTGGATTGGCCTTGCTAGCTCATGCTTCATTACCTAGCAAGTTCTGGCAGTATGATTTTCAATCAGCCACATTCCTCATCAATAGAATGCCTAGCAAGGTACTCAACAATGCTTCACCTTATCTAACTCTTTTTCAGAAACTACCTGATTACAAGTCTCTAAGAGTATTTGGCTACCTATACTATCCTTTCATTCGTCCTCGTAACAACCATAAACTACAATATTGATCAGTTTAGTGCATCTTTCTTGGTTATACCCTCAACAACAAGGGATATTTATGCCTTGATTATCTCACTGGACGAGTTTATGTCACACCTCATGTGGTGTTTGATGAAACACAATTCCCTTTCAACAACAGATCTCTTCCATCTCAACTTGATGATATTTCCTCTGCCAATTTACCTCCTGCAATACCACTCCCATCTAGTGATTTGTCTCACTATCCAATTGATACATCTACCCTAATCCATACTGATCCCATTCCCACAACTGTTGATTCTATTTCCTTGAGTGAAACTACAACCTTTCCGATCTCTCCTCTTTCTCCTGAGTCTATTCCTACTTATCAGATCCCTGATTCTAGTCTAGCTCCACGTATGATAATAAGGTTGATGAATGGTATCACTAAAAAGAAGGTTATTCTAAATCTAACTGCTGTTACAGAACCCTGTACACTCAGTCAAGCTCTAAAAGATCCACATTGGACTAAAGCAATGGATCAAGAGATTGCAGCTCTTCATCACAATCACACCTAGGATCTTGTTGCTAAGCCTTATGATGTTAACATCATAAGATGCAAGTGGGTATACAAATTGAAGCACAAGCCAGACGAGAGTATTGATAGGTATAAAGCTAGACTTGTGAAAAAAAGATATTACCAAACATTTGGCCCTGATTACTTTGAGACCTTCAGCCTAGTAGTCAAAGTTGTAACCATCCGCATTATCCTAACCATTGCTCTTAGTTCTAAATGGGAAGTACGACAACTTGATGTCCATTAATACAATTAAAAGATTGATGTCTTCTACAACATAAATCAAGATTAGTCATTTAACAAGCAAAGTATTAAAGAGTGAACAAGATAGCAAATATAAAACATGTTAGTATCAAACATTAAAGTCCATATTAAGTTTACATTATACTTATTCTTACACCATTAGTGTAACCTTTTCACCTTGACATAATTAACTTAGCTAGACATAATGAAAGAAAGCAAAATAGATAAACAAAATAAGAACATAAAAGTTAACTAAGTAAAGGAAAGGAAATGAAAGGCATAAACTTAATATTAATGAAAACAAAGCATAAAAAATACAAAGAGAGAAAGGAAGAGCATGATCTTGATCTGAACACCAAGATGCCTAAATGCATGGCAAATGCCTCCTTTTATAGGCCAAAATTGGGAACTATTGATTTGATGACTAATTGATAAGTGGGTGACCAACTTTTGACTTGGTGACAATCCTTATCTTCTCTTGTCTGCCCAAAACGTCATTGATAACGTCAAAATTGGAGCCAGTTGTAAACATGAAAGTTGTAGGCAATTGTCTCAGCTTTCTTGTGTAAAAATTTCAGCTCATTTGGACTTCTAGAACTCTAGATATGGCCAAAATACCGAACAGTGCTCGGGCTGGAAGACAGATTCGGGCTTCTTTGTTGTTGCTACTATTTGGACTTGATAATGGCCTTTTTAGATCTTGGGCTCCATATGAAAGTTGTAGGCCTATGTCTTACCTTTCCATCCATATAAATTGGACCTAAATCTGAGATCTGTAGCTCCAGATATGACCCAATTACCGAACAGTGTTCCGGTTTGGATTGCACCGACATCTCTTTTCTAAGTTTGGCCATCTCTTTATCCTTGCAATTTAAGTTCTTCAAGTCATCAATCAATCCTTTCATTTATGTGATAGGCCTGCATTAAAAATAGACATTTACCATAAATTATAGGTATCTTATATTATTAGATACATTATTATAAAACATATTTTAGTTAAGGAGTTATTGATACTTCAAGTGCAAAATGATGATGTAAAACCATGATAAAAATGCACTTTTAAGTACTAATCACACCCCCCAACCAGCTTATTACTAGTCCCTAGTAATCAAAGCGTTAAAATAGAAAACAAATTTGCAAATTTCACAAAGCAAGGTATTCATCATTTAACTTCCATTAGTCTATCCAGATAAACAAACTCTCATTAAATTTATATATCTGCTCAATACCTCTTAACAAGATATTAATAAACCTTTCTTTTGTGCTCAATGTATCAACACATAATTATGGGGCTTTTCTTGGAAGAAAACAAAATTTTTGTTCTAATGTTTAAGGTTAACTTCCTTGGGTTGGGATTCTTTTTTTTTTTATTATGTTTTAAATATATATACATGTAACTTAAAACACAATGCATCTTTAACTCATATAATGAGCTTTCGACTAATAAATCTCGAACTAGTTAGGCTTAGAGCATTAGGTGTTGAGGCACCCTTACGAGCCTACGAGCTTAGTAACTCGGGTCACATATACTGATATGTAGATAGTGCAATGTTTGATTCCTTTAAGCTTTTCTCCTCAACCCATGTAACAAGCGTTGGGCCAATAGCTCCCAAGTCAGTTGACTTTAGGGTATTAGGTGTTAAGACACCCCATCAGGCTTAATTGGTTAGGTTATGGAGGCTATGAAACCAAACTTATTTACATTTTTATTATCATTATTTTTTTCTTTTTCTCTTTTTTCAAATTATATACTATCCCTTTCCCTTACTTATTACCTTTAATAAAAGAACATAAATAATGTAATAATCCAATATGCAACTTACAATCATATGTTAAAGTGTGTGTGAAAATTAAGGTTTAAGAATACATGTTAAA
>NW_011501128.1:37428-57757 GCF_000495115.2 Populus euphratica | reverse complement strand
TTGCAACCACTTTGGTGCACGTTTTTCTTCCTTATTTATAAGCTGTCTCTTTCTTATTTTTGACCCAAAATAATGTAACAATGTCCCCTCCAGCTTTCCATCCATGTGCTTGCCTTCTTGGATCAATGGATTATCCAACATAAATCAATTGTTATTTGTTGTGTGGACATGTAAGATCATGGATTGTGCTTAGGCTGATTTGAAGGTTGATTTGGGGCTGATTTGGGGCTGAATTTAAACATCAAATAAGGATACAAATGTACCTATTATTTGGGCTAAGATTGACATTGAAACCTTGAGTGTTTAATGGTTGAAGTTTGCACACAACATAAGGCAAGTTTGGGCTTAAAATAGATCATATGATATTCTTTTCTAGAATTGGAATATAATTGATTTTTGGGGCAAATTTGGAGCACTTATTTGAACCAAGATTTGCTTCAATCTTCAACTAAATGTCTCTTCAATTCTTTGTTCTGAATTCCGACGTTGAATTTCCTGAATTAATTCATTTAAGCTCCAAAAACCTATCGAAACATTAAAATTGTGAATTAATTCATTTAAGCTCCAAAAACCTATCGAAACATTAAAAGAAACTTCATTAATAAAAAGCACATCAATTATTATAAAAAAAACCAAATAAAAACAATAAATACATATGTAAAATAAGAGACTTAATGACACTTTTGATGCATAATCACACCCCCCAACTTAGATTTTGCTAGTCCTCAAGCAAAACAAAACATAAAACCTTTGAAATAAAAAAAATAATAACAACCAAATTAGGCTTAATTCATCACACTTGAAGGACCTATCATGCAAACATTGGTATCTTTAACTTAGTGTACACAATAGCAAATAAAGAAAAATAAGTATACTCACATTCTCTAAATCAAACATCTATACAAAGTTTCCAAATTCAGTCATATTTATCATGCAACCAACATAATTGATTCATACGAAAACTGAACTTGTAATCTTCCCTTCTCACCAACACAAACAAGGTAGCAAACTAGAGAAATATATATATTTTTTTCTTTTTTTTTTGAAGATATGATTTATTCTTTGTCTTTAAGTAGTCACTTCCCTTTTGACGCGAATACAAACATTTATGATGAATGCACCCGGTTACTCATAAAGTCACAAACTTAAAGTGCTTTGCATACTCATATTTGAAGTTGCCGTTTGATGTAAAGATAAACATTTGTGATGAATACCCCTAGTTACTGAGCAACTCAAAACATTGGAGTTGATAAAACTTTGTACACATTTATTTATTTATTTGTGTAATAATTATTACTCTATTTACTTAAACCTTGTTTAGGACTAGATCAAAAGGGATAATCACAAGTAAAGCATCATACTCATCTTTCATGCATAATCACATAACTCACATAACTTTTACAAGAAAAGATGTACTTCAGTAATTCTTTTTTAAAAAAGTATGCTATATCTTGCTTTATAAGATATTATCTATCCCAAATTAAAGCATGCAATGTTCAACACAATAATGAATCCAAAAATGTAATGATGATCCTAAACAAGTCTCATCCACATACGAATGCAAGTTTTTTTTTTTTTTAACAAGCATGGTTATCTCAAGCATTCAACATAATGAAATATCTAAAATTAAGTTTTACATTATCCTCAATGTAAAAAAAGAAAGAGAAGAAAAGTAGAAAGATTAGAAAATTGTTACTCCCCTTTTGTTTTCAAGGATGAATGTCTGATTGAATTAGGCATGAGCTGACTTCTTGCTTGATTTGTTTTTAACCTGCATATCACAACTAAAAGAAAATATTGATTTTTTTTTTTGAAAATAAAGAACCTCACACCCCCCAACTTAAAATAATGCATTGTCCCGAATGCATGAACAAGAAAATATAAGCGATGGAAGAAAGAAGAAAAAAAAATAAAAATGACAAAAAAATGAAAAAAAAAACAAAAAAAACAAAAAAAAAACTCATTACTTCTGATACTACAATGGTATTGGATCTTCAAGATCCAATGTCTCAACTTCAGCCACAATGTTTTCAAGATAGGGTTTCAATCGATGACCATTTACTTTGAAAATTGAGACAACCAAAAGATTGATGTCTTCTCCCAAGTGCAGGAGTGTCGAAGTAATAAATAACCCGGCAAGACTGGGGTCGAACCACAGGGAGGTTAATTGTACAAATTATAAATAACAATAATACAACAACAACAACAATAACAACAACAATAATAATAATAGTACTAATAATAATAACAATAATAATAATAATAAAGAAAAAGAAGGAGAAGAAGAAGAAGATGATTAGAACTTTGAGATGTAATATTAATGAAAGGATTAAACAATGATAATAACAAATGTCAAGGTTAGAGGATCCACTAATGGTATGTCAAACAAGTATAGTATAAACTCTTATTATTCAATTGGAAACCACACACAAAGGAGGTTCCAATTAGATTATAGATTGTTAACATGATTATATTAGTCATGTTATTCAATTAATGCTAATACTTGTAAATTTCGTCAAGCATTCATGATTATAACTTATGTTAACAACAAATCAAGTTCCTTTCATAGCTCAGGTGTCGGTTATACCATATAGTATGGGCTATGAAAGTGCCAAGCATTTGTTGTACCAAGTGTTATACAACATAAATCAAGATTAGTCATTTAACAAGCAAAGTATTAAAAAGTGAACAAGATAACAAATACAAAACGTGTTAGTATCAAACATTAAAGTCCATATTAAGTTTACACTACAATTATTCTTACACCATTAGTGTAACCTTTTCACCTTGACATAATAAACTTAGCTAGACGTAATGAATGAAGGAAAAATAAATAAATAAAATAAAAACATAAATAAGATAAAGGTTAACTAAGTAAAGGAAAGGAAATGAAAGGCATAAACTTGATATTAATGAAAGCAAAGCATAAACATTACAAAAAAATATAAAGAGAGAAAGCAAGAGCATGATCTTGATCTGAAAACCAAGATGCCTAAATGCATAACAAATGCCTCCTTTTATAGGCCAAAATTGGAAACTATTGATTTGATGACTAATTGATGAGTGAGTGACCAACTCTTGACTTGGTGACAATCCTTATCTTCTCTTGTCTGCCCAAAACATCATTGATAACGTCAAAATTGGAGCCACTTGAAAACATGAAAGTTGTAGGAAATTATCTCAGCTTTCTTGTGTAAACAATTCAGCTCATTTTGACTTCTAGAACTCCAGATATGTTCAAAATACTGAACAGTGCTCGGGCTGGAGGACAGATTCGGTCTTCTTTGTTGTTGCAATAATTTGGACTTGAAAATGGCCTTTTTAGATTTGGGCTTCATATGGAAGTTGTAGGCCTATGTCTTACCTTTCCATTCATATAAAGTAGACCTAAATCTGAGATCTATAGCTCCAGATATGACCCAATTACTGAACAGTGTTCCGGTTTGGATTGCGCCGACATCTCTTTTCTAAGTTTGGCCATCTCTTTATCCTTTCAATTTTAGTTCTTAAATTCATCAATCAATCCTTTCATTTGTGTGATAGGCCTGCATTTAAAATGAACATTTACCACAAATTAAAGGTATCTTATATTATTAGATATATTATTATAAAACATGCTTTAGTTAAGGAGTTATTGATACTTCAAGTGCAAAATGATAATATAAAACTTTGATAAAAATGCACTTTTAAGTACTAATAAAAAATATTTCCATTCTTAGGATTTTCTACCATGCTCAGAGATGGATTTAATCATAAATGGACCAATCCATTTTGTCCTCAACTTCCTAGGAAAGAGATATAATAGTGAATTATACAAGAGAACCTTTTGACCAACATGAAAGGATTTTCTAAGAATATGTTTATCATGCAAAGTTTTCATCTTATGTTTTGAAAATTTTGCATTTTGAAATGCATCATTTCTCAACTCCTCTAATTCATCCAAGTGAAGCTTTCAATTTTTGCCAACCTCGTTTTCATTGTCATTGAATTGTGGGATGGCCCAATATGCACGGTGCTCAATCTCAACAGGGAGATGACAAGGCTTTCCATAAACTAGCCTATAAGGAGACATTCCTAAAGAGGTCTTATAAGCAGTGTGATTTGCCCACATAGCATCAATTAGTCGTAGGGACCAGTCTTTACGGTTTGGATTGACTGTTTTCTCTAAAATGTTCTTGATCTCCCTATTGGCCAACTCAGCTTGGCCACTAGTCTGTGGGTGATAGGGGGTACTGACCTTGTGAATTACACCATATTTTCTCATCAAAATCCTAACGGGCTTATTACAAAAATATTTTCCCCCATCACTAATCATAGCCCGGGGCATGCCAAAACGAGAGAAAATATTTTTTTTCAAGAATTTGACCACAACTCGATGGTCATTGGTTTGAGACGCAATAGCCTCACTCATTTAGACACATAATCAACAGCTACAAGGATGAATTGGTAACCAAATGAACTTAGAAAAGGTCCCATGAAATCAATCCCCCAACAATCAAATATTTCCAAAACAAGGATGGGGTTAAGGGGCATCATGTTACGCCTAGTGAGGCTACCTAGTCGTTGACATCGGTCACATGCAACACAAAAGGCATGGACATCTTTAAACATTGTGGGCCAATAAAAACCACACTGCAAGATTTTGGCAATGGTTTTCTTGGAAGAGAAATGTCCACCACATGCTAATGCATGAGAAAAATTAATGACACTTGAAATTTCATGATCAGAGATGCACCGCCTAATAATTTGGTCAGGATAGTATTTAAATAGGTAGGGGTCATCCCAAAAAAAGGTGCGCACATTGCATAAGAATTTTTGTTTGTCAAGTTTAGACCAATGAGAAGGAATTTGACTTGTGGCTAGGTAATTTGCTATGTCAGCATACCATGGAGAACCAATGTAGGAGACAGTACCTGCACAAAATAAATTTTCATCAGCAAAGAGTTCATTTATTGGAGATTCATCAATTATGGTCTCATAGCTTGAAAGACGAGATAAATGATCAGCCACTACATTCTCTACTCCCTTTTTATCTCGAATTTCAAGGTTAAACTCTTGGAGTAGGAGGATCCATCGAATCAAACGTGGCTTGACATCTTGTTTTGTGAGCAAGTATTTCAATGCTGCATGATCAGTGAAAACAATAACAAGAGATCCAACCAAATAAGACCTAAACTTGTCCAATGCAAATACCATAACTAAGAGTTCTTTTTCAGTTGTAGTGTAATTCAATTGAGCGTCATTCAAAGTCTTGCTAGCATAATATATGACATGAGGTTTCTTGTCTTTTCTTTGCCCTAAAACAGCCCCAACTGCAAAATCACTAGCATCACACATCAATTCAAATGGTAAGAACCAATCAGGAGCTTGCATGATTGGTGCAGTGGTCAACAACCCTTTAAGCTTTTCAAAAGCTTCTTGACATTTTGATGTCCAATCAAATTGGACATCTTGTGACAACAAGTTACACAATGGTTTGGCAATGGTACTAAAAGAATGAATGAATCTTCGATAAAAACCAGCATGTCCTAAAAAGGATCTCACATCTTTCACAGTCCTAAGGGTAGGTAATTTTTGAATGATTTCCACTTTTGACTTATCTACCTCTATTCCTTTTGAAGAGACAATGTGACCTAAGATAATGCCATGTGTCACCATAAAATGACACTTCTCCCAATTGAGTACAAGATTGCTCTCTTCACATCTTTTAAGGACTTTTTCTAAATACATTAGACACAACTCATAAGAATCTCCATAAACTGAAAAATCATCCATGAAAACTTCCAAAAAAATTTCCACCATGTCACTAAAGATACTCATCATACACCTTTGAAAAGTGGTTGGTGCATTACACAAACCAAATGGCATTCTTCTATAAGCATAAGTACCAAAAGGACAAGTGCAAGTGGTTTTTTCTTGGTGTTCTAAGGAAATCTCAATTTGGTTGTAACCTGAGTATCCATCAAGAAAACAATAGAAAGCTCTTCCGGCTACTCTTTCAAGCACTTGGTCTAAAAATGGAAGCGGAAAATGGTCTTTCCTAGTCACCATGTTCAATTTACGATAATCAATGCACATACGCCATCCAGTTTGGATTCTAGTTGGTACTAGCTCATTATTTTCATTCTTCACTATCGTGACTCCAGATTTTTTAGGGACAACTTGGGTTGGACTAACCCATTTTGAGTTTGCAATAGGGTAAATGATACCTGCATCAAGTAGCTTAAGCACTTCACCTCTCACTACTTCTTTCATGTTTGGGTTCAATTGTCTTTGCATTTGCCTAACAGATTTAGCCTCTTCTTCAAGATAGATTCTATATGTACATAAAAGAGGGCTAATTCCTTTCAAGTTAGTAATTTTCCACCCAATTGCTTTCTTGTGTTTTCTCACCACTCTCAAAAGTTTTTGTTCTTACTCTTTGCTAAGTTTTGATGAGATCACAATAGGATATGATTCATCTTCCTGTAGAAATGCATACTTAAGATCACTCGGTAAAGGCTTCCTTTCTGGTTTATAAGGCTGGACAAGAGATGCCTCAACTTTCACTTGGGGTGAAATCAAAGGCTCAAACGATGGGGTCCATTTACCTATTAACATAATAGGCATTGGATCTAGATAAGTCTCGAGTTCTCTTACTTCCTCATCAACACATTCCAAAGAACAAAATCTTTCATCATGAATTAAAGTTCTCTCCAATGGATCCTTGATCCACACTCTCTGAAAGTGTTCTTGACAAACTGTTTGGATCAAATATACCTCTCTAATGTCCTCATGTTCCCCAATTTGTTTGGAGACATTGAATATGTTCATCTCCACAGTCATATTCCCAAAAGTCAATTTCATCACCCCATTCCTATAGTTAATTAAGGCATTAGATGTAGCTAGGAAAGGTCTCCCTAAGATGATTGGGTTGGGAGCATTAGAACCTTGAATTGGTGCGGTGTCTAATACTACAAAATCAACAGGAAAGTAGAATTTATCTACTTGGACCAACACATCCTTAACGTTACCCTTGGGAATCTTGATTGACCTATCAGCTAATTGAAGGGTGATTCGAGTAGGCTTGATTTCACCTAAACCTAATTGTTCGTAAACAGTGTAGGGTATTAAATTCACACTTGCTCCTAAATCCAACAAAGCTTGATCTATCTTATGACTTCTGCTTGACTGCTTTTTATGATCGGCTTGTTTTAACTCGCAAGTGCACGAGTGTGCGATGTAGCAATTAACTCAGTAAGATCGAGGTCATATCCATAGAGAGCTAGATCTGGAAATTAAGCTAAGTAACAAAAAAAACTCAAGAGAAATTAAATTAACAATAACTTGGTTGAAAATAATTGATGGATTTGTTTTTTAAAGATAAAAAAAAATGTAAATAGATTTTAAATGACAAGAAAAAGTAAGTCTTGGTCCAAATCAATTTTAATGGTGATGTATTGGTGATTTCTTCAACATATATAAGATAACTCAACCTAATATCAACGATGGTGATATTAGATCAGAAGATATTACAATGAAGATTAGAAAGATGAAGATTGATTATTGCTGAAGAATGAACAAGTACTTTCATATTAAGTAAGGCATTGAATCAAGCAATCTCTATACCAAAACTAAAGTTTGTGCATAAAAATTCAAGATTATAACATTACCTAAATGATTTCTAAAATTTCTTTACAATAATAAATCATTCATGAAGAAAATAAGAAGATAAACATTAAGATTCATTCATATCCTAAAGAACTCACCTCAATCACCATTATCCTTGATTTGGATCCAAGAAAGAGTTTAGCCAACCATGATTATATATAAGAACACTTCAATAAACATGAAAGAACTTGAATCCAACTGAAATAATAAGTTTTACAAACTAAAGAACCGAAATCTATAAAGAAGAACACAATACAATTTCAGAAAAAATTCGGACACAAATCTGACTCTAACTTTGGACAGCAATTCGACCCTCTTAGAAGCTTTTTTTCGAGACGTCTATTAGAGACATATTTATAGGACATTCTGTCACCTTTCTATATCATTAAAGAAAAGCTCATTTGGACACCTGAGTAAAAAGTTATGGGCAAAACACCAAAATGTGTTCTGAAAAATCAAATCAAGACAGCTTTACAACTACTTTGGTGCACGTTTTTCTTCCTCATTATTGAGGTGTCTCCTTCTTATTTTTGACCCAAAATAATGTTAAAATATCCCCTCCAGCTTTCCATCCATGTGCTTGCGTTCTTGGATCAATGGATTACCCAAAATAAATCAATTGTTATTTGTTCTGTGGACATGTAAGATCATGGATTGTGTTTGGGTTAATTTGAAGGTTGATTTGGGGTTGATTTAGGGCTGATTTGGGGCTGATTTTGGGCTGAATTTGAGTATTAAATAATTATACAAATGTACTTATTATTTGGGCTAAGATTGACATTGAAACCTTGAGTATTTAATGGTTGAAGTTTGCACACAACATAAGGCAAGTTTGGGCTTGAAATAAATCATATGATATTCTTTTCTAGAATTGGAATATAATTGATTTTTGGGACAAATTTGGAGAACTTATTTGAACCAAGATTTGCTTCATTCTTCAACTAAATGTCTCTTCAATTCTTTGTTCTGAATTTCGACGTTGAATTTTCTGAATTAATTCATTTAAGCTTCAAAAACCTATCGAAACATTAAAACAAACTTCATTACTAAAAAACACATCAATTATTATAAAAACAACCAAATAAAAACAATAAATACATATGTAAAACAAGAGACTTAATGACACTTTTGATGCACAATCACACCCCCCAACTTAGATTTTGCTAGTCCTCAAGCAAAACAAAACATAAAACCTTTAAAATAAAAAAAATAATAATAACAACCATAATTAGGCTCGATTCATCACACTTGAAGGACCTATCATGCAAATATTGGTATCTTTAACTTAGTGTATACAATAGCAAATAAAGAAAAATAAGCATACTCACATTCTCTAAATCAAACATCCATACAAAATTTCCAAATTCAGTCATATTTATCGTGCAACCAACATAATTGATTCATATGAAAACTCAACTTGTAATCTTCCCTTCTCACCAACACAAACAAGGTAGCAAACTAGAGAAATATCTATATATATATATATATATAACTAGAGAAATATCTATATATTTTTTTTCTTTCTTTTTTTCTTTCTTTGTTTTTTTTTTTTTATTTAGATATGATTTTTTTTTTGTCTTTAAGTAGTCACTTCCCTTTTGACGCGAACACAAACATTTGTGATGAATGCACCCGGTTACTCACAAAGTCACAAACTTAAAGTGCTTTGCATACTCATATTTCAAGCTGCCGTTTGACGTAAAGATAAACATTTGTGATGAATACCCCTAGTTACTGAGCAACTCAAAACATTGGAGTAGATAGAACTTTGGAACTTTGTACACATTTATTTATTTATGTAATGATTATTACTCTATTTACTTAAACCTTGTTTAGGATTAGATCAAAAGGGATAATCACAAGTAAAGCATCATACTCATTTTTCATGCATATTCACACAACTCACACAACTTTTACAAGGAAAGATGTACTTCAGTAATCTTAAAAAAAAGTATGCTATATCTTGCTTTATAAGATATTATCTATCCCAAATTAAAGCATGCAATGTTCAACACAATAATGAACCCAAAAAGGTAATGATGACCCTAAACAAGTCTCATTCACATACCAATGCAAGTATTTTTTTTTTTTAACAAGCATGGTTATCTCAAGCATTCAACATAATGAAATATCTAAAATTAAGTTTTACATTATCCTCAATGTAAAGAGAAAGAGAAGAAAAGTATAAAGATTAGAAAATTGTTACTCCCCTTCTGTTTTCAAGGATGAATGTCTGATTGAATTGGGCATGAGCTGACTTCTTGCTTGATTTTTTTTTTAACTTGCGTATCACAACTAAAAGAAAACATAAAAGAAAACATTGATGTTTTTTTTTTTGAAAATAAAGAACCTCACACCCCCCAACTTAAAATAATGCATTGTCTCGAATGCATGAACAAGAAAATATAAGAGATGGAAGAAAGAAGAAAAAAATGAAAATGAAAATAAAAATAAAAATAAAAATAAAATAAAAATAAAAACTCATTACTTTTGATACTACAATGGTATTGGATCTTCAAGATCCAATGTCTCAACTTCAGCCACAACATTTTCAAGATAAAGTTTCAATCGATGACCATTTACTTTGAAAATATTTCCATTCTTGGGATTTTCTACCTCGAATGCACCATGCTCAGAGATGGATTTAATCACAAATGGACCAATCCATTTTGTCCTCAACTTCCCAGGAAAGAGATGTAATCGTGAATTATACAAGAGAACCTTTTGATCAACATGAAAGGATTTTCTAAGAATATGTTTATCATGCAAAGTTTTCATCTTATGTTTTGAAATTTTTGCATTTTCAAATGCATCATTTCTTAGCTACTCTAATTCATCCAATTGAAGCTTTCTATTTTTGCCAACCTCGTTTTCATTGTCATTGAATTGCCGAATGACCCAATATGCACGGTGCTCAATCTCAACAGGGAGATGACAAGGCTTTCCATAAACTAGCCTATAAGGAGACATTCCTAAAGAGGTCTTATAAGCAGTGCGATATGCCCTCAAAGCATCAACTAGTCGTAGGGACCAATCTTTACGGTTTGGATTGACTGGTTTCTCTAAAATGTTCTTGATCTCCCTATTTGCCAACTCAGCTTGGCCACTAGTCTGTGGGTGATAGGGGGTACTGACCTTGTGAATTACACCATATTTTCTCATCAAAATCCCAACGGGCTTGTTACAAAAATGTTTTCTCCCATCACTAATCATAGCCCGAGGCATGCCAAAACGAGAGAAAATATTTTCTTTCAAGAATTTGACCACAACTCGATGGTCATTGGTTCGAGATGCAATTGCCTCCACCCATTTAGACACATAATCAACAGCTACAAGGATGAATTGGTAACCAAATGAACTTGGAAAAGGTCCCATGAAATCAATCCCCCAACAATCAAATATTTCCAAAACAAGGATGGGGTTAAGGGGCATCATGTTACGCCTAGTGAGGCTACCTAGTCGTTGGCATTGGTCACATGCAATACAGAAGGCATGAACATCTTTAAACATGGTAGGCCAATAAAAACCACACTGCAAGATTTTGGCAATGGTTTTCTTGGAAGAGAAATGCCCACCACAGGCTAATGCATGACAAAAATTAATGACCCTTGGAATTTCATGATCAGGGATGCACCGCCTAATAATTTGGTCAGCACAATATTTAAATAGGTAGGGGTCATCCCAAAAAAAGGTGCGCACATTGCGCAAGAATTTTTGTTTGTCAAGTTTAGACCAATGAGAAGGAATCTGACTTGTGGCTAGGTAATTTGCTATGTCAGCATACCATGGAGAACCAATGTAAGAGACAGTACCTGCACAAAATAAATTTTCATTAGCAAAGAGTTCATTTATTGGAGATTCATCAATTATGGTCTTATAGCTTGAAAGACGAGACAAATGATCAGCCACTACATTCTCTACTCCCTTTTTATCTCGAATTTCAATGTTAAACTCTTGGAGTAGGAGGATCCATCGAATCAAACGTGGTTTGGCATCTTGTTTTGTGAGCAAATATTTCAATGTTGCATGATCAGTGAAAACAATAACAAGAGATCTAACCAAATAAGACCTAAACTTGTCTAATGCAAAGACCACAGCTAAGAGTTCTTTTTCAGTTGTAGTGTAATTCAATTGAGCCTCATTCAAAGTCTTGCTAGCATAATATATGACATGAGGTTTCTTGTCTTTTCTTTGCCCTAAAACAGCCCCAACCGCAAAATCACTAGCATCACACATCAGTTCAAATGGTAAAGACCAATCAGGAGCTTGTATGATTGGTGTAGTTGTCAACAACCCTTTAAGCTTTTCAAAAGCTTCTTGACATTTTGATGTCCAATCAAATGGGACATCTTGTGACAACAAGTTACACAATGGTTTGGCAATGGTACTAAAAGAATGAATGAATCTTCGATAAAAACCAGCATGTCCTAAAAAGGATCTCACATCTTTCACAGTCTCGATAAAAACCAGCATGTCCTAAAAAAGATCTCACATCTTTCACAGTCTTAGGGGTAGTTAATTTTTGAATGACTTCCACTTTTGACTTATCTACCTCTATCCCTTTTGAAGAGACAATGTGACCTAAAACAATGCCATGTGTCACCATAAAATGACACTTCTCCCAATTGAGTACAAGATTGCTCTCTTCACACCTTTTAAGAACTTTTTCTAGATTCATTAGACACAACTCATAAGAATCCCCATAAACTGAAAAATCATCCAGAAAACAATAGAAAGCTCTTCCGGCTACTCTTTCAAGCACTTGGTCTAAAAATGGAAGCAGAAAATGGTCCTTCCTAGTCACCATGTTCAATTTACGATAATCAATGCACATACGCCATCCAGTTTGGATTCTAGTTGGTACCAGCTCATTATTTTCATTCTTCACTACCGTGACTCTAGATTTTTTTGGGACAACTTGGGTTGGACTAACCCATTTTGAGTTTGCAATAGGGTAAATGATACCTGCATCAAGTAGCTTAAGCACTTCACCTCTCACTACTTCCTTCATGTTTGGGTTCAATCGTCTTTGCATTTGCCTCACAGATTTAGCCTCTTCTTCAAGATAGATTCTATGTGTACATAAAAGAGGGCTAATTCCTTTCAAGTCAGTAATTTTCCACCCAATTGCTTTCTTGTGTTTTCTCACCACTCTCAAAAGTTTTTGTTCTTTCTCTATGCTAAGTTTTGATGAGATCACAATAGGATATGATTCATCTTCCCCTAGAAATGCATACTTAAGATCACTCGGTAAAGGCTTCCTTTCTAGTTTATCAGGCTGGACAAGAGATTCCTCAACTTTCACTTGGGGTGAAATCAAAGGCTCAAATGATGGGGTCCATTGACCTATTGACATAATAGGCATTGGATCTAGATAAGTCTCGAGTTCTCTTACTTCCTCATCAACACATTCCAAAGAACAAAATCTTTCATCATGAATTAAAGTTCTCTCTAATGGATCTTTGATCCACACTCTCTCAAAGTGTTCTTGACAAACTGTTTGGATGAAATCTACCTCTCTAATGTCCTCATGTTCCCCGATTTGTTTGGAGACATTGAATATGTTCATCTCCACAGTCATATTCCCAAAAGACAATTTCATCACCCCATTCCTACAGTTAATTAAGGCATTGGATGTAGCTAGGAAAGGTCTCCCTAAGATGATTGGGTTGGGAGCATTAGAACCTTGAATTGGTGCGGTGTCTAACACTACAAAATCAACAGGAAAGTAGAATTTATCTACTTGGACCAACACATCCTCAACGATACCCCTGGGAATCTTGATTGACCTATCAGCTAATTGAAGGGTGATTCGAGTAGGCTTGATTTCTCCTAAACCTAATTGTTCGTAAACAGTGTAGGGTATTAAATTCACACTTGCTCCTACATCCAACAAAGTTTGATCTATCTTATGACTTCCATTAATGCATGAAATGGTAGGACAACCAGAATCTTTGTATTTAGGAGGGGTCTTAAACTGGATGATGGCACTAGCATGTTCAGTCAGAAAAGCTCTTTCTTTCACATTCAATCTCCTTTTGACTATGCATAAATCCTTAAGAAACTTTACATAAGATGGAACTTGTTTAATTGCATCAAGGAGTGGAATATTGACTTTCACTTGTTTGAACAATTCATAGATTTCTAAGTTCATAAGATCTTGTTTAGGTTTCCCTAACCTTTGTGGAAATGGTGCTCTAGGAACAAATTCTAAATCACTCATTTTGACTCCAATTTTTCTTGAATCATCTCCTTTCTCACTCATCTCTTTCTCATTTATCTCACCTTCTTTGTCACTCAAACTCTCATTTGTCACTTGTGTTTTCATTCCCTCTTCACTTTCCCTAGATTTCTCCTCTACAATACCTTTAGGAATCCTAAAACCTACACCTTTGTCAACAATCTTTCCACATCTAAGGGTAGTGATGGCTTGGACTTGTTCATGGTTTGAAGGTTCACTAGGTGAGGATTCACTCGTGTACCTGACCTCTAGGATTGGGCATTGGTTGAGCTGGGATTTTTCCCTTCTCTTGAATGCTTAGTGATTGAGTCAACTTAGTTAGTTGACTTTGAATGTCATCTAAGGTCCTATTGGTTTGGTCTTGGAATTTGTAAACTTGGTTGTTGATTCCTCCTTGCGTTTGCATGAATTGTTGAAGAGTATCCTCTAAGGATCTCTTATGAGGTGGTTGGTATGTGTTATGTGTGGGAGCATGAAATGGTTGGGGTGGAGGTTGAAATGTTTGAGGTACTAAAGAGCCCTTATTTCTCCATCCAAAATTTGGGTGGTTCCTCCATCTAGGATGATAGGTCTCAGAGTAGGGATTGCCTACTTGGTTTGGAAATGGCTTTCTTACATTACTTGAATCAGAAGTTTGGCCATATAGCACTTCCTTGAAGGCTGGAATGGTAGGACACTTAGTTGTCCTATGCCCTTTGCTCTCACAAACAACACAACTTTCCTCTTGTTGTTCACTTATGGCATGTATTTTTTTAATCTCAAGAGACTCTACTTTCCTAGCCAATGAGGCTAATCTAGCATTGAGGTCATTAGTCTCTTTCAATTGAAACTTCCCACTTGAATGAGAAATGGTATTTCTAGACTCAACATGAACTGGGAGAGAAGTCTCCCATTGCTTTGTGTTTTCAGCCAATTGATCAAAAAAATCAAAGGCCTCACTTGGTTCTTTGTCATAAAACTCACCATTACACATGGTTGACACTAGCTTTTTAAAATCTGCGGTAAGAGAGTCATAAAAGAAACTCACTAACCTCCACATCTCAAAACCATGATGAGGGCATGCATTTAACAAGTCTTTGAACCTTTCCCAAGCTTGGTGAAATGACTCATTTGGACTACAAGAAAAATTCATCATTTGACGTTGTAAAGCTGCTGTCCTATGAGTGGGGAAGTATTTTTTCAAAAATTCAGCTTGCATTTCTCTCCATGTACCTATAGACCTAGGACACAAGGAGTTTAGCCAAAGCTTGGCTTTATCCTTTAGAGAGAATGGGAACAATTTAAGCCGAATGGTTTCCTCGGTGCATGTTCTATCAATAAAAGTATTACATACCTCTTCAAAGTCTTTAATGTGTATGTATGGATTTTCAGAATCCATACCATGAAATGTGGGAAGAAGTTGAATCATGCCCGGTTTTCAAATTGAAAGCTTGTTGGTTAAGAGGTAAGATAATACACGAAGGTATACTTTGTCTAGCCGGGTGAAGATACTCTCTAAGAGTTCGAAAATTAGGTTGATCATTGAATTGTGGAGGTCCATTACCTTGAACACTCCCTTCACCCTCTACATCTTCAACATTAGCCATGATAAAATAATAATAATAATAATAATAATATAACAATTATATGAATATGAAAAGAAAGGAAAGAAAAAGAAAAAAAATTGCAAATAAAAGTAATAGCTCAAAAATAAAAATACAACAAATTAAGAAATTCACTCTCCAATTAATAAGCACTATTAACAACAATAAACATTAAAAGATAATTATAAGAAGCTTGAATAAAAATGCGATAATACTGGCCAAGCACTTCAAACAATAAATATAAGAAAAATAATCTTAACAAAACAACAAAATAAACTGAAATAAACAAGAGGCGGTAATACCGACCAAGCACTTTAGACAATAAATATAAGAAAAATAACAATAATAAACATTAAAAGATAATTATAACAAGCTTGAATAAAAAGGCGGTAATACCAGCCAAGCACTTTAGACAATAAATATAAGAAAAATAACAATAATAAACATTAAAAGATAATTATAACAAGCTTGAATAAAAAGGCGGTAATACCAGCCAAGCACTTTAGACAATAAATATAAGAAAAATAACAATAATAAACATTAAAAGATAATTATAACAAGCTTCAATAAAAAGGCGGTAATACCGGCCAAGCACTTTAGACAATAAATAAAAACAATATCAACCAAATAAAATGAAATAAACAAGAAAAATATTAGCAACTAATAAGAATAGACAATAAAAGAAAAATGGTTGAACCAACCAAAATCCAATAATTAATAGTCCAGCCCACAGTCCACTATCCAAAACGTTAAGGTCAAATTTTTTTTAGGCGGTAAAACCAGCCACTTGATTTGTTTTTTAATTTTTTTTTGAGGCGGTAAAACCAGCCAATTTAATTTTTTTTATATGATTTTTTTTTAGTTTTCCAATAATCAAATCTAAATTTGTTACCTTTGCTTGCTAGCTCCCCGGCAACGACACCAAAATTGCTTGACCGCTTTTTATGATCGGCTTGTTTTAACTCGCAAGTGCACGAGTGTGCGATGTAGCAATTAACTCGGTAAGATCGAGGTCATATCCACAGAGAGCTAGATTTGGAAATTAAGCTAAGTAACAAAAAAAACTCAAGAGAAATTAAATTAACAATAACTTGGTTGAAAATAATTGATGGATTTGCTTTTAAAGATAAAAAAAAATGTAAATAGATTTTAAATGACAAGAAAAAGTAAGTCTTGGTCCAAATCAATTTTAATGGTGATGTATTGGTGATTTCTTCAACATATATAAGATAACTCAACCTAATATCAACGATGGCGATATTAGATCGGAAGATATTACAATGAAGATTAGAAAGATGAAGATTGATTATTGCTTAAAAATGAACAAGTACTTTCATATTAAGTAAGACATTGAATCAAGCAATCTCTATACCAAAACTAAAGTTTGTGCATAAAAATTCAAGATTATAACATTACCTAAATGATTTCTAAAATTTCTTTACAATAATAAATCATTCATGAAGAAAATAAGAAGATAAACATTAAGATTCATTCATATCCTAAAGAACTCACCTCAATCACCATTATCCTTGATTTGGATCCAAGAAAGAGTTTAGCCAACCATGATTATATATAAGAACACTTCAATAAACATGAAAGAACTTGAATTCAACTAAAATAATAAGTTTTACAAACTAAAGAACTGAAATCTATAAAGAAGAACACAATACAATTTCAAAAAAAATTCGGACACAAATCTGACTCTAAATTTGGACAGCAATTCGACCCTCTTAGAAGCTTTTTTTTTAGAAGTCTATTAGAGACATATTTATAGGAAATTCTGTCAACTTTCCAGAGCATTAAAGAACAGCTCATTTGGACACCTGAGTCAAAAGTTATGGGCAAAACACCGAAAGGTGTTCTGAAAAATTAAATCAAGATAGCTTTACAACTACTTTGGTGCACGTTTTTCTTCCTCATTTATGAGGTGTCTCCTTCTTCTTTTTGACCTAAAATAATGTTAAAATATCCCCTCCAGCTTTCAATCCATGTGCTTGCCTTCTTGGATCAATGGATTACCTAAAATAAATCAATTGTTATTTGTTGTGTGGACATGTAAGATCATGGATTGTGTTTGGGTTGATTTGGGGTTGATTTAGGGCTGATTTGGGGCTGATTTTGGGGCTGATTTTGGGCTGAATTTGAGCATCAAATAAGTATACAAATGTACTTATTATTTGGGCTAAGATTGACATTGAAACCTTGAGTGTTTAATGGTTGAAGTTTGCACACAATATAAGGCAAGTTTGGGCTTGAAATAAATCATATGATATTCTTTTCTAGAATTGGAATAGAATTGATTTTTGGGACAAATTTGGAGCACTTATTTGAACCAAGATTTGCTTCAATCTTCAACTAAATGTCTCTTCAATTCTTTGTTCTGAATTCCGACATTGAATTTTCTGAATTAATTCATTTAAGCTCCAAAAACCTATCGAAACATTAAAACAAACTTCATTACTAAAAAACACATCAATTATTATAAAAACAACCAAATAAAAACAATAAATACATATGTAAAATAAGAGACTTAATGACACTTTTGATGCACAATCACATACTATATGGTATAACTAACACCTCAGCTATGAAAGGAACTTGATTTGTTGTTAATATAAATTATAATCATGAATGCTTGACGAGATTTACAAGTATTAGCATTAATCAAATAAGATGACTAATGTAATCATGTTAACAATTTATAATCTGCTTGGAACCTCTTTTATGTGTGGTTTCCAATTGCATAATAAGAGTTTATATTATACTTGTTTGACATACCATTAGTGAAACCTCTAACCTTGACATTTGTTATTATCATTATTTTATCCTTACATTAATATTCCATCTCAAAGTTCTCATCTTCTTCTTCTCCTTTTTTTTCTTTATTATTATTATTATTATTATTATTATTATTATTATTACTATTATTGTTATTGTTATTGTTATTGTTATTGTTATTGTTCTTGTTATTGTTATTGTTGTTGTTGTTGTTGTTGTTGTTCTTGTTGTTCTTGTTACTATTATTATTGTTGTTGTATTATTGTTATCTATAATTTATACAATTAACCTTCCTGTGTTTCGACCCCGATCTTGCCGGGTTATTTATTACTTTGACACTTCTGCACTTGGGAGAAGACATCAATCTCTTAGTCGTGTCAAGTTTTTGGCGTCGTTGCCGGGAAGGTAAGTTCTTGTACAAATTATAATATTTATTTTATTTTCTCTTTTCACTTTTCTTGTATATAACTTTGTTTCTTTTCTCTTATTTCTTCTTCTTTTGTTTTTTTTTTTCCTTTTATTCTATTCCTACATGTGTATGAGAGCGTGATCACGTACATTAAGTGGTAGACTTTGTAGGGTATGCTTATCATTCTCAGAAAATATGGCCAGAAGATAATCAATCACTTTATAATGAGAATAATCATGTTAGAACACTTAGAGACCACATGAATTTCACAAGAACAAGTGCATAATCATGAATAGTTTTTCCTCCAGATGCATCTTATTTTAATTTAAAGCCAAACATTATTCAAGTTCTACCTTCTTTTCATGGCTTAGAATTAAAAAATCCATACTTGCATTTAAGGGAATTTGAGGAGGTCTGTAACACATATAATGATTTAAATTATAGCATGAACACCATCAGATTAAAGCTTCTTCCTTTTTCATTAAAAGATAAAGCTAAAACATGGCTATAAAATTTGAGATCAGGATCCATTCGTGTTTAGGATGACAACAACAGTTTTTAAATAAGTTTTTCCCATCTCACAGAACAAACTCTTTTAAAAGACAAATCACCACTTTCACTCAAAAACCAGGAGAAACATTTTATCAATGTTGGGATATATATCGAGACTTGCTTAATACTTGCCCTCATCATGGTTTTGAAACATGTAGATTGGTTTCATATTTTTATGAAGGGTTAACACCTAGAGATAGGCAAATGGTTGAATTGATGTGCAATGGAACTTTTAATGATAAAGACGCTGATGAAGCAATGAAGTACTTAGACTTGTTAGTTAAAAATGCTCAAAATTGTGACACCGTGGGTACTTATGAGGCACCAGGTAAAACTCAAGCTCATACATCTAGTGGAAGTATGTACAACCTTAGGGAAGATCATGACCTCCAAGCCAAGTTTACATCTTTAGCTAGAAAAGTCGAGGCACTAGAATTGAAGAAGAGTGGTAAATTAAAATTTGTTGAAAACATTGTGTGTCAAATATGTGAAATAAATGAACACTTAACCAATAATTGTCCAACCTTGCCTTCTTTTAAGGAATGTCTCCATGAACAAGCTCATGCTTTAAACAGTTTTCAAAGGGTCAACCACAACCCATACTCGCAAACATGCAACCATGATTGGAGAAATCACCCAAATTTCAGTTGGAAGAGTGATAATGTCCAAACTTCACCACCACAGTTTCAAGCACACCATAATTTCCAAAATTCTCATGGATATGCACCTCCTTATGCTCCACCTTCTACAAGAAATTTTGAGGAAACTTTGTACGCATTCATTGAAAAGCAAGAGACAATCAACACTCGCTTAAAGTATAACAAATTTTAAAGATACTCTTGCTAAATTCATATCTGCTCTTAGTTTTCAAGAGAAAGGTAAGTTTCCATCTCAACCACAACAAAATTCCAAGGGACAATATAGTGCAAATACAAGTAGTTCTGGAAGTCAACACATAGATCAAGTTAAATCAGTCATCACTCTTCGTACTCGTAAGGTTATTCAAAAACCAATTCTTGAACCTTAGAAGAAAGATGATGAGTCAATCTCTAAGGGTAAGGAAGGGGTTGAATCTGAACATTGCAAAGAAAAGACTGATTCCCTGCCAGCACTTCT
>NW_011501128.1:36143-37131 GCF_000495115.2 Populus euphratica | reverse complement strand
AGTATTGAAGACAAAAGAAAATTTTTGAGCAACATGCAAAATTTTTATTGGGATAACCCTTATTCAATTATTGTCCTGATCAAATATTTCAAAGATGCATTCCCGACAACGAGGTAAGTAATTTCATTAAATTTTGTCACTCTAAGGCACATGGGGATCATTTCTCGTTAAAAAAGAACTGTAGAAATCTTACAAAGCGGATTTTACTGGCCCACCATATTCAAGGAATGACATGCATTCCGCAAAACCTGTGGAAATTGTCAAAAGGTGGGATTTATTTCAAAACACAGAGAGTCTTTAGATAATCTTCTATTGACTCTTAAGTCTCATCATAGTCGAGATAAGCATCGTGCAATTCATGACTTATGAATCCATTTTCATAAAGAACATGCTTGGCATAGTTTTGGGAATTTGACTAAAACAGACCATGTTTGCCAATTTTTAAGAAAACTGGATAGGAAGCCTATCCCCAACCCATAGAGGGCGTTTAAGCCGTTTTTGGTTGTAAAATCAAGGAAAGATGTGAGCCACAATCACAACTACCTCTACATACACATACTTTTTCAAAAATAAATAAAGAGAGAGAGTATGTGTGTGAGACTCCAGCTAGGCTACATATAGGTGGTATGATTGCCTTTTTAATTTCTCATCTATAAAATCCTCTCTTCCTTCCTTTCATTTCTACTCAACCCATACATTCAACAAATATAGAAGTGTGTAGAAATGACAAGTTCATCAAGTCATCACATAAGAAATATTTGTGTTTTCGATGGATCTAGTCTTGGGAAAGAAAAGGAGTTTTTAGAATTAGCATATCATCTTGGTCAGGTGCTAGCTAAGAGAAAGATTCATTTAGTGAATGGGGGAGACAGTCTTGGTTTAATGAGAGGTGTGTCAATAGCTGCATTTTTAAGAGGTAGTCAAGTTTTGGGGGTCATCCTCTGACATGACTAAAAGATTGATGTCTTCTCCCAAGTGTAGGAGTGTC
>NW_011501128.1:32811-36014 GCF_000495115.2 Populus euphratica | reverse complement strand
TACAAATTATAAATAACAATAATACAACAACAACAACAACAATAATAGTAATAACAATAATAATAATAACAATAATAATAACAATAACAATAACAATAATAATAAACAAAAAGAAGGAGAAGAAGATGAAGATGAGAACTTTGAGATGAAATATTAATGTAAGGATTAAACAATGATAATAACAAATGTCAATGTTAGAGGATCTACTAATGGTATGTCAAATGTAAGGATTAAGCAATAATAATAACAAATGTCAAGGTTAGAGGTTTCACTAATGGTATGTCAAACAAGTATAGTATAAACTTTTATTATTGAATTGGAAACCACACACAAAGGAGGTTCCAATCAGATTATATATTGTTAACATGATTACATTATTCATCTTATTCGATTAATGCTAGTACTTGTAAATCTCGTCAAGCATTCATGATTATAACTTATGTTAACAACAAATCAAGTTCCTTTCATAGCTCAAGTGTCAGTTATATCATACAGTATGAACTATGAAAGTGCCAAGCATTTTTTGTACCAAGTGTTATACAACATAAATCAGGATTAGTCATTTAACAAGAAAAGTATTAAAGAGTGAACAAGATAATAAACACAAAACATGTTAGTATCAAGCATTAAAGTCCATATTAAGTTTACATTATACTTATTCTTACACCATTAGTGTAATGTACCAAGTGTTGTACAACATAAATCAAGATTAGTCATTTAACAAGCAAAGTATTAAAGAGTGAACAAGATAACAAATACAAAACATGTTAGTATCAAACATTAAAGTCCATATTAAGTTTACACTATACTTATTCTTACACCATAAGTGTAACCTTTTTACCTTGACATAATAAACTTAGCTAGACATAGTGAAAGAAAGAAAAATAAATAAATGAAATAAGAACATAGATAAGATAAAAGTTAACTAAGTAAATGAAAGGAAATGAAAGGCATAAACTTGATATTAATGAAAGCAAAGCATGAACATTATAAAAAATACAAAGAGAGAAAGCAAGGGCATGATCTTGATCTGGAAACCAAAACGCCTAAATGCATGACAAATGCCTTCTTCTATAAACATTACAAAAAATACAAAGAGAGAAAGCAAGAGCATGATCTTGATATGGAGATCAAGATGCCTAAATGCATGGCAAATGTCTCCTTTTATAGGCCAAAATTGGGAACTATTGATTTGATGACTAATTGATGAGTGGGTGACCAACTCTTGACTTGGTGACAATCTTTATCTTCTCTTGTTTGCCCAAAACATCATTGATAACATCAAAATTGAAGCCACTTAAAAATATGAAAGTTGTAGGAAATTATCTTAGCTTTCTTGTGTAAAACATTTAGGTCATTTGGACTTCTAGAACTCTAGATATATGCCAAACACTGAACAGTGCTTGGGCTAGAAGACAGATTCAGACTTCTTTGTTGTTGCTATAATTTGGACTTGAAAATGGCATTTTTAAGTCTTAGGCTCCACATGAAAGTTGTAGACCTATGTTTTTGTTGTTGCTACAATTTGGACTTGATAATGGCCTTTTTAGATCTTGGGCTCCATATGAAAGTTGTAGGCCTATGTCTTACCTTTCCATCCATATAAAGTAGACCTAAATCTGTGATCTACAGTTCCAGATATGACTTAATTACCGAAGAGTGTTCTGGTTTGGATTGCACCAACATCTCTTTTCTAAGTTTGGCCATCTCTTTGTCCTTTTAATTTCAGTTCTTAAATTTCGGTTTGGATTGCACCGACATCTCTTTTCTAAGTTTGGCCATCTCTTTATCCTTGCAATTTAAGTTCTTCAAGTCATCAATCAATCCTTTCATTTATGTGATAGGCCTGCATTAAAAATAGACATTTACCATAAATTAAAGGTATCTTATATTATTAGATATATTATTATAAAACATGCTTTGGTTAAGGAGTTATTGATACTTCAAGTGCAAAATGATGACATAAAACCTTGATAAAAAATACACTTTTAAGTACTAATCACACCCCCCAAGCAACTTATTACTAGTCTCTAGTAATCAAAGCGTTAAAATAGAAAAAACAATTTGTAAATTCCACAAAACAAGGTATTCATCATTCAACTTCCATTAATCTATCAAAAGCGTAAAATAGAAAAACAATTTGTATATTCCACAAAGCAAGGTATTCATCATTTAACTTCCATTAGTCTATCCAGATAAACAAACTCTCATTAAATTTATATATCTGCTCAATACCTCTTAACAAGATATTAATAAACCTTTCTTTTGTGCTCAATATATCAACACATAGTTATGAGTCTTTACTTGGAAGAAAACAAAATTCTTCTTCTAATGTTTAAGGTTAACTTCCCTGGGTTGAGATTTTTTTTGTTTTTTTCCCTTTTTTTTTTAAATATATATACATGTAACTTAAAACACAAAGCATCTTTAACCCATGTAACGAGCTTTCGGTTAGTGACTCCCAAACCAGTTAGTCTTAGGGCATTAGGTGTTGAAACACCCTTACGAGCTTAGTAACTCGGACTAATGACTCCCAGACCAGTTGGTCTTAGGGCATTAGGTGTTAAGACACCCCTACGAGCTTAGTAACTCGGGTCGCAGATACTGATATGTAGATAGTGCAATGTTTGATTCCCTTAAGCTTTTCTCCTTAACCCATGTAACAAGCGTTGGGCCAATAGCTCCCAAGTCAGTTGACTTTAGGGTATTAGGTGTTAAAACACCCCTTCGGGCTTAATTGCTTAGGTTAGGGAGGTTGCGAAACCAAACTTATCTACATTTTTATTATCATCATTTCATTTTATTTTTATTTTTTGCTCTTTTTTTTGTTTTTTTTAAATTATATATTATCCCTTTCCCTTAGTTATTACCTTTAACAAAAGAATATAAATAATGTAATAATCCAATGTGCAACCCATAATCATATGTTAAAGTGCGTGTGTGTAAATTAAGGTTTAAGAATACATGTTAAATAAGTATATGAGCAGAATTAAGTGATAACAATGCGAGAGTTTGTAAATCTGAATATTTCAGGAAGTATTATAATAGACCTTGTTAAGAATGGTTACTAAGATGCGTCTCAAGAGTCACTTTAACAAAAGAACTCCTTTACTCTGTTATCCTAGTAACAACAATTTTGCACATGTTTTATGAAATAGAAAACACGGTTAGTTAAATTTTTTTTTTAGCTACTATCCTCTCCC
>NW_011501128.1:31949-32690 GCF_000495115.2 Populus euphratica | reverse complement strand
AACACTGACAAACCTGAAACACATTGAAACAAAAATAAGAAATAACAAAACACAATAATAAAATAAAAAGACAAAAAATTTTTACAAATGAAGACTCAAATCTAATCTAAGTTTTTTATGACTTTTCTTAGATGACCAATTTATGCAACTCATGGACGGATTAATTACAGGAATGAAAGATTGTAGTTGGTCAATCAATTATTCAGTAGTAGTAGCATAGATTATGATTTATCGTCTAGAAGATATTAGAAATTCCTGTTCCATAGCATGATCAAGAAAAGACAACAACTTATCATAATAACCATTAATATTTAAGAAACCTATGGGTTTATGGTGAATGTGCAGTTGGGCCCAATAGGAAATATGAAAGATCTCTTCTAATGTGCCTAGACCACTTGGTAAGGCAATGAAGGCATCAGCATGGTTAAACATTGCATTCATTCGAGCCAATATTGTGGAGACCTGAAGTTCCTCTCCAATTGTTTTTCCAATGATGTCCCTTTGTGCTAAAGCTTCGGGGACGACCCCCAAAACTTGACTACCTCCTAAAAATGTAGCTATTGACACACTTCCCGTTAACCCAAAACTGCCTCCCCCATACACTAAATGAATCTTTCTCTCAGCTAGCACCTGACCAAGATGATTTGCTGATTCTAAAAACTCCTTTTCTTTCTCAGGATTAAATCCACTAAAAACACTAACATTTCTTATCTAATGACCTGAGGAACTTGTCATTCCTAT
>NW_011501128.1:28121-31849 GCF_000495115.2 Populus euphratica | reverse complement strand
TATGGGTTGAGTAGAAATGAAAGGAAGGAAGAGAGGATTTTATAGATGAGAAATTAGAAAGGCAATCATATCACCTATATGTAGGCCAACTAGAGTCTCACACACACTCTCTCTCTCTCTTTATTTATTTATTATTTACTTTTGCAAAAGCATGTGTATGTACAGGTAGTTGTGATTGTGGCTCACATCACATCTTCCCTTGATTTTACACAAAACACAATAATAAAACCAAGCATGTGTATGTACAGGTAGTTGTGATTGTGGCTCACATCTTCCCTTTTGTTTTACGTCCAAGAACGGCTTAAACGCCCTCTATGGGTCGGGGATAGGCTTCCCATCCAGTTTTCTTAAAAACTGGCAAACATGGTCTTTTTTAGTCAGATTCCCAAGACTAAGTCGATCATGTTATTTATGAAATAGTGGCCATAAATCATGAATTGCACGATGCATATCTCCACTAGGATGCGTCTCAAGAGTCAATAGAAGATTATCTAAAGACTCCTTACTCAGGCCATCCTTAATGAACTGTATTTTATCTTCACGGTTTATAGATACCATTCCTAAAGAACGACATTGTGTATTACAAGTCCATCTAGCATATTGATGATAGACTTTCAATCGTTTTGCACGACGTTTCTTTGCAAAAGTGCTTTTACCTGTTCCAGGCATATGTGAAATGAAGGAATTCGAGGACTCACTTGATAATCGGACATTTACTTCAATCAACCAGGGAATATCTTCAGAAATTCCATGATTCATTAACAACCTCAATCTTGTACATCTAGCACAATAAATTTTTGTAATCAGATTCTAAGGCAGAGCGGGAAATTACTTTTTCAATTTTTCAAGATTAGTGTTCATTTTCAAAGGAGAATTGGAAGAGAGATTCATAGAATTGCACAAATATATACACAGATATCAGTTATTATGAGAAACTAAAAGAACTGACTTAAGTCACGGAGTACCGTTATCTGCCATTTGACCATGGTGGGAGAAACTAGCAAAAATCACTCAAAAAGAAACACAAGAACAATGTGAGAAAAACAAAATAATCAACCTTTATCTACAAGATCATTCTAACTAGTTGATGTATTTTCACTAGGAAAATTATCAAAGTAAGCTTTCAAACGATGTCCATTTTCCTTAAAAAAATTGTCATTCATTGAATTCTCAATATCAAAGGCCCCATAAGGATATACATGTTTCTTAATAAATGGACTGCCCCATCTTGATCTTAGCTCTCTAGAAAATAAATGGAGTTGAGAATTATAAAACAACACTTTTTGACTAGTATCAACTTTATGACAATTTTCACAAGTTTTACAGAATGCATGCGTATCCTTGAACATGGTGGGCCAATAAAATCCATTTTGAAATATTTTTGCAGTTGTCTTTTTTGACAAAAAATAACTCCCACATGCTTCAGAATGACAAAATTGAATGATACTACTTACCTCATTATCGAGAATGAATCTTTGAAGTATTTGATCAGGATAATATTTGAATAAGTTAGGGTCATCCCAATAAAAGTTCTTCACTTCGTTCAAAAACTTTTCTTTGTCTTAGGTACTCTAATCAGCTGGCAAATCTCTTAAAACAAGAAAATTGATATTTTTATCATACTAAGACATTGGACTAAGAGAAAGTAAGGATTCGTTATGAAAGTAATCATCGATTGGTGTGATGTCAGATGTCAAATTTGTTGTCACTTTTGACAAAAGATCCGCATCAAGATTTTCAATGTATTTTTCATCCGTGATTTCTTCCTTAGAATAAATCATTTACAAATCTTCAGATTCATCCAACTCATTTTTACTTAAAGTAGATTCAAGTTAATCATAAACTAATTCATCAATATGATCTACTTGTTATCTTGTTCACTTTTAAGACTTTGCTTGTTAAATGGTTAGTTTAGATTTGTATTGTATAACACTTGGTACAACAGATACTTGACACTTTCATAGCCCGATCGTATAGTGTAACTTACACTTGTGCTATGAAAGAAACTTGATTTGTTGTTAATATAAGTTATAAGCATGGATGCCTGACAATATTTATAAGTATTAACGTTATTCAAATAAGACAAGTAATGTAATCATGCTAACCATTTATAATTCTATTAGAACCTCCTTTGTGTAGGTTTCCAATTAAGTAATAAAAAGAGTTTATACTATACTTGTTTGAAATACCATTAGTGGATCCTCTAACCTTGATATTTGTTTGTATCATTGTTTGGTCCTCGCATTGATCTTCCATCTCAAAGTTCTTATCAACTTCTTCTTCTTCTTCTTTATTACTACTACTACTACTATTAGTATTATTACTACTACTATTATTGTTGTTGTTGTTGTTGTTATATTATTGTTATTTATAATTTATACAATTAACCTCCCTGTGGTTCAACCTTGGTCTTGGCAGGTTATTTATTACTTCGACACTCTTATACTTGAGAGAAGACATCAATCTTTTGGTCGTGTCAGTCATAAAGTACCATTATCCGTCATTTAACAGGGGTGAGAGAGACTAGCAAAACAAAAATTTCACCAAAATAAAATACAAAATAATGTGAGAAAAAAGAAAATCAATCTTTATATACAGTATCATTTAATTCAATAAAATCATTTTCAACTAAAAAATTATCAAAGTAAACTTTCAAATGATGTCCATTTACCTTGAAAACATTTTCATTCTTTCGATTTTTGATATCACAGGCTCCATATTGATACACATGTTTTATAATAAAAGGACCACTCCATCTTGATCTTAGTTTTCTAGGAAATAATGGGAGCCGAGAATTATAAAGTAAGACTTTTTGACCAACATTGACTGTTTTTCTCAGTATTTTCTTGTCATGAAACTCTTTTATTCTTACTTTATGAATTCTTGAATTTTTATATTCATCATTTTTTATTTCTTCAAGCTTATTGATTTGTAATTTTCATAGTTGACTAGCATCATCAAAGTTTGAATTGAAGGCTTTATAATAGCCCAATAAGCTTTATGTTTAAGTTCCACAAATAAATGACAAGGTTTTCCATATAGTCTATAAGGTGATGATTAGTACTTACAAGTGCATTTTTATCAAGGTTTTATATTATCATGTTGCATTTGAAGTATCAATAACTCCTTAACTAAAGCATGTTTTATAATAATAACTTTGATACCATAAGATACCTTTAATTTATGGTAAATGTTCATTCTAAACACAATATTATCATATAAAGTAAAGGATTGATTGATGAGTTAAAGTACTAAAATTGAAAGGACAAAGAGAGGGCCAAACTTAGAAAAGAGATGTTGGTGTAGTCTAAACTGGAACACTATTTGGTTATTTGATCTTAATTGGAGTTGTAGAACTTGGATTTAGGTTTGTTTTATATGGATGGAAAGCTAAGACATAGGCCTAAAACTTTCATGCAGAAGGCAGGATCAATTTTGCTATTTGGAAGTCCAAATCTTAGCAACAATGTTGAAGTCCGAATCTATCAATTTTGCTATTTGGAAGTCCAAATCTTAGCAACAATGTTGAAGTCCGAATCTATCCTCCAGCTCAGACATTGTTCAATACTCAACCCATATCACAAGTTTTAGAAGTCTAAATACCTTTCTTTTTTTTCTTGAAAAGCTCAGACAATTTTGCTTCTGAAAACTAGTGAAGAAATCATATTTAGCTACGTTTATTATATCAAACTGAAAAAGGTTACACTAATAGTGTAAGAATAAGAATA
>NW_011501128.1:27434-27634 GCF_000495115.2 Populus euphratica | reverse complement strand
TCAAGCATTCATGATTATAACTTATGTTAATAACAAATCAAGTTCTTTTCATAGCATATGTGTTGGTTATACATACAATATAGGCTATAAAAGTGCCAAGTATTTTTTCTACCATGTGTTATACAACATAAATCTAGATTAATCATTTAACAAGCAAAGTATTAAAAGTGAACAAGATAACAAATACAAAACATGTTAGT
>NW_011501128.1:26283-27227 GCF_000495115.2 Populus euphratica | reverse complement strand
ATAAAAGTTAACTAAGTAAAGGAAAGGAAATGAAAGGCATAAACTTGATATTAATGAATGCAAAATTTAAGCAATACAAAGACAGAAAGTAAGAGGATGATATTGATCTAGAAACCAAGATGCCTAAATACATGGTAAATGCCTCCTTTTATAGGCCAAAATCTAGAACTATTGATTTGATAAATAATTGATGAGTGGGTGGCCACATCTGTACTTGGTGACATTCCTTATCTTCTTGTCTGAATAAAACATTATTAATAATGTTAGAATTGGAACCTACCATGAAAGTTCTACGCAATTATCTCAGCTTTCTAGAGAAAAAATTGAGGTCATTTGGACTTCTAGAACTCTAGATATAGGCTAAATACTAAACAATGTTTGGGTTGTTGGACAGATTCAGACTTTTTTGTTATTGCTACAATTTGGACTTGAAAACAAACTTTAAATGACCTTTTTAAATCTTAGGCTTTATATAAAAATTATAGGTCTATTTCTTACCTTTCCATCCATAAATAGACTTAAATATGAGATCTACAGCTCTAGATATGATCTAATTACCGAATAGTGTTCCGGTTTATACTGCACCAACATTTTTTTTTCTAAGTCTAGCCATCTCTTTGTCCTTTTAATTTCAGTACTTAAACTCATCAATCAATCCTTTTATTTATGTGATAGGCCTTCACTTAAGATGAATATTTATCACAAATTAAAGGTATCTTATATCATTAGATATGTTATTATAAGACATGCTTTAGTTAAGGAGTTAGTGATGCTTCAAATGCAAAATGATGATATAAAACCTTGATAAAAATGCACTTTTAAGTACTAATCACACCCCCCGAACCAGTTTATTACTAGTTTGGTAATCAAAATGTTAAAATAGAAAACCAATTTGTGAATTTCACAAAGCATGACATTCATCATTTAACTTCCATTAATCTATC
>NW_011501128.1:22163-26028 GCF_000495115.2 Populus euphratica | reverse complement strand
TTTTTTAGCTACTACCCTCTCCCCCCAACTAAAACGAGACATTGTCCTCAATGTTCTAAGGTAGAAAGATAGAGTATAGAAGGCATCGCCTGAAATAACGAACACTAACAAACCTCGAACACATTTAAACAAATATAAGAAACAACAAAACACAATAATAAAACCAAAAGACACAATGATTCATAAATGAAGGCTCAAATGCAATCTAAGCTTTTTACTGCTTTCTTTAGATGATCAATTCATACGACTCATGAAGGGATCAATTATAGGAATGAAAGATTATAGTTGGTCAAGCAATTGTTCAGCAATAGCAGCAAAGATTATAATTTGTCATGTCGAAGATAGAAATTCTTGTTCCTGTTCCACAGCATGATCAAGAAAAGACAACAACTTATCATAATAACCATTAACATTTAACAAACCTATGGGTTTATGGTGAATGTGTAGTTGGGCCTAAGAGGAAATATGAAAGATTTCTTCTAATGTGCCTAGGCCACTTAGTAAGGCAATGAAGACATCAATATGGTTAAACATTGCATGCATTTAAGTAGATATTGTGTAGACTTGTAGTTCCTCTCTAATTGTTTTTCAAATGATATCCCTTTGTGCTAAAGCTTTAAGTTCCTCTCCAATTGTTTTTCCAATGATGTCCCCTTGTGCCAAAGCTTCAGGGACGATTCCTAAAACTTGACTACCTCCTAAAAATGCAGCTATTGACACACCTCCCATTAACCCAAGACTGCCTCCCCCATACACTAAATGAATCTTTCTCTCAACTAGCACCTCACCAAGATAATTTGCTGATTCTAAAAAATCCTTTTCTTTTCTAGAACTAGATCTACCAAAAACACAAACATTTCTTATGTAATGACTTGAGAAACTTGCCATTTCTACACACTTCTATATCTATTGAATGTATAGGTTGAGTAGAAATGAAAGGAAGGAAGAGAGGACTTTATAGATGAGAAATTAAAAAGGTAATCATATCACCTATGTGTAGGTCAGTTGGAGTCTCATACTCTCTTTATTTATTTATTTGAAAAAGCATATGTATATCAGGTCGTTGTGATTGTGGCTTACACCTTCCCTTGATTTTATGTCCAAGAACAACTTAAATGCCCTCTATGGGTCGGGGATATGCTTCCCATCTAGTTTTCTTAAAAACTAGCAAATAAGGTCTTTTTTGGTCAGATTCCCAAGACTAAATCAATCATATTCTTTATGAAAATGGGGCTATAAATCATGAATTGCATGATGCACATCTTCACTAGGATGCGTCTCAAGAGTCAATAGAAAATTATCTAAAGACTTCTTAATCAGGCTATCCTTAATGAATTGTATTTTATCTTCATGATTTATAGATACCATTCCTAAAGAATGACATTGTCCATTACAAGTCCATCTAGCATATCTGTGATAGACTGTCAAATACAAGTCCATCTAGCATATTTGTGATAGACTGTCAATTGTTTTGCACGACGTTTCTTTACAAAAGTGCTTTTACTTAATCGAGGTATGTGTGAGATGAAGGAATTAGAGGACTCACCTAATAATAGGACATTTGCTTCAATCAGTCAGCGAATATCTTCAGGAATTCCATGATTCATTAACAACCTCAATCTTGCACATCTAGCATGATAAATTTTTGTAATCGCATTTTAAGGCAAAGAGGGAAAATATTTGTTCAATTTTTCAAGAGTGGTGTCCTTTTTTAAATGAGAATTGGAGGAAAGATTCAAAGAAAAGGGAAAGAGTAAGGAATTGCACAAATATGTACATAAATATATACACAAATATCAATTATTATAGGAAATTGAAAGAACCAACTTAAGTCACGGAGTACCATTATTTGCCATTTGACTGGGGTGAGAGAAACTACCAAAACAAAAATCACAAAAAAAAAGAAACATAAAACAATTTGAGAAAAGAATCAATATTTATATACAAGATCACCCAATTCAATAGAGTCATTTTCAATTGAAAAATTATCAAAGTAAACTTTCAAACGATGTTCATTTACCTTGAAAACATTGTCATTCTTTGGATTTTCTATATCATAAGTCCCATATGGATACACATGTTTCACAATAAAAGGACCACTCCATCTTGATCTTAATTTTCCAGGAAATAAATGCAGTCGAGAATTATAAAGCAAGACTTTTTGACCAACATTGAAGGTTTTTCTATGTATTTTCTTGTCATGAAATTCTTTTATTCTTGCTTTATGAATTCTTGAATTTTCATATGCATCATTTCTTATTTCCTCAAGCTCATTTATTTGTAATTTTCGCAGTTGACTAGCATCATCCAGATTTGAATTGAAAGCTTTAATAGCCCAATAAAGAAACCAAATGATGGAGGAAATGGACTCATGAAATCTATACGCTAACAGTCAAAGATCCCAATGACAAGAGTAGGATTTAAAGGCATCATGTGATGTTTCGAAATAGATCCCAACCTTTGACAATTCTCACAAGTCTTGTAGAATGCATGTGAGTTGAACATGGTGGGCCAGTAAAATCCACTTTGTAAGATTTTTGCAGTTGTCTTTCTTGATGAGAAATGGCCCCCACATGCCTTAGAATGACAAAATTTAATGACATCACTTAACTCATTGTCAAGAATACATCTTCAAAATATTTGATCAAGATAATAGTTGAATAAATAAGGGTCAACCCAATAAAAGTTCTTCACTTCGTTCAAGAACTTTCTTTTATCTTGGGTACTCTAATGAGTTGGTAATTGTCCTAAAACAAGAAAATTGACAATATTAGCAAACCAAGGCAATGTAGAGATAGAAAGTAACGAGTCTGTAGGAAAGTAGTCATCGATTAGTATGATGTCAGATTTCAAATCTATTGTCAATCTTAACAAATGATTTGCGACAACATTTTCGGTGTCTTTCTTGTCTTTATTATGATATCAAATTTTTAAAGTAACAAAATCCACCTCACCAATCTAGCCTTAGAATCTTGCTTAAAAAAAAGATATTCCAATGCTGCATATGAAACTCTTTAATTCTTGCTTTATGATTTCTTGAATTTTCATATGCATCATTTCTTATTTTCTCAAGCTCATTTATTTGTAATTTTTGCAGTTGACTAGCATCATCAAAATTTGAATTGAAAGCTTTAATAGCCTAATAAGCTTTATGTTCAAGTGACAAGGTTTTCCATAAAGTAGTCTATAAGGTGACATACCTAATGATGTTTTATAAACAGTTCGATAAGCCCAAAGTGCATCATGAAGTCTTAAAGACTAGGCTTTCCTATTAGGGTTCATTGTTTTCTCCAATATATGTGTGATCTCCCTATTAGCAAGCTCTACTTGTCTACTTGTTTGAGGGTGATAAGGGGTGGCAACTTTGTGTGTGATTTCATATTTCTTCATTAAAGACTCGAATGACTTGTTGCAGAAATGTGTTCCACCATCACATATCATGGCTCGAGGGATTCCAAATTGACTCAAAATATTTTCTTTCAAAAACTTTATTACTATTTTGTGATCATTATTTCCACTTGGAATTACCTCTATCCATTTTGAAACATAATCTACTACGACTAATATGTATAAGAAACCAAATGATGGAGGAAATGGACTCATGAAATCTATACGCTAACAGTCAAAGATCCCAATGACAAGAGTAGGATTTAAAGGCATCATGTGATGTTTCGAAATAGATCCCAACCTTTGACAATTCTCACAAGTCTTGTAGAATGCATGTGAGTCCTTGAATATGGTAGGCCAGTAAAATCTACTTTGTAAGATTTTTGCAGTTGTCTTTCTTGATGAGAAATGGCCCCCACATGCCTCAGAATGACAAAATTTAATGACACTACTTACCTCATTGTCAGGAATACATCTT
>NW_011501128.1:20741-22103 GCF_000495115.2 Populus euphratica | reverse complement strand
AACGCATTTTTGAAATATTTGATCCGGATAATATTTGAATAAATAAGGGTCAACCCAATAAAAGTTCTTCACTTCGTTCAAGAACTTTCTTTTATCTTGGGTACTCTAATGAGTTGGTAGTTGTCCTAAAACAAGAAAATTGACAATATTAGCAAACCAAGGCAATGTAGAGATAGAAAGTAACGAGTCTGTAGGAAAGTAGTCATCGATTAGTATGATGTCAGATTTCAAATCTATTGTCAATCTTAACAAATGATTTGCGACAACATTTTCGGTGTCTTTCTTGTCTTTATTATGATATCAAATTTTTAAAGTAACAAAATCCACCTCACCAATCTAGCCTTAGAATCTTGCTTAAAAAAAAGATATTCCAATGCTGCATGATTATTAGAAACAACAATAGGTAAGCCAACAAGATAAGACCTAAATTTTTCAAATTCAAATACTACTCAAGTAATTCCTTTTCAGTCGTCATGTAATTCAATTGAGCATTATTTAAAGTTTTACTTGCATAGTAAATCACATAAGGTTTCTTATCTTTTCTTTGTTCCAACACAGCACCTACGACATGATCACTAGCATCACATATTATTTCAAAAGGTAATGACCAATCAGGAGGTTGAATGACAGGAGCAGAAGTAGGCAAGTTTTCAAGTCTAACAAAAGTTTCTTCACAATGTTCAGTCCATTCAAAGATATTATCCTTTGTTAGAAGGTTACTTAAGGGCTTAGATATTACACTAAAATCTTTGATGAACCTTCTATAAGAACCAGCATGTCCTAAGAATGATCTAACGTCTTCCTAAGAACCAGCCAGCATGTCCTAAGAATGATCTAACGTCTTCCTAAGAACTAGCATGTCCTAAGGATTAGACAAAGATAACAACAAATGTCAAGGTTAGAGGATCTACTAATGGTATTTCAAACAAATATAATATAAACTCTTGTTACTCAAATGGAAACCACACACAAAGGAGGTTCCAATCAAATTATAAATTGTTAACATGATTACATTAGTTATCTTATTCAAATAATCTTAATACTTGTAAATGTTGTTAGGTATTCATGATTATAACTTATGTTAACAACAAATCAAGTTCCTTTCATAGACGATGTCGGTTAGACCATACAGTTTGTGCTATAAAAGTGCCAAGCATTTTTGCGCAAAGTGTTATACAACATAAATCTAGATTAGTCATTTAACAAGCAAAGTATTCAAAAGTGGACAAGATAACAAATAAAAAACATGTTAGTATCAAACATTAAAATGCATGTTAAGTTTACACTATACTTATTCTTACACCATTAGTGTAACCTTTTCACCTTGACATAATAAACTTAGCTAAACATAATAAAAGAAAG
>NW_011501128.1:15572-19664 GCF_000495115.2 Populus euphratica | reverse complement strand
TCCTTTTATAGGCCAAAATTAGAAACTATTGATTTGATGACTAATTGATGAGTGGGTGGCCAACTCTTGACTTGATGACAATCCTTATCTTTTCTTATCTGCCCAAAACATCATTAATAACATCAAAATCAAAACTACTTACTCCATGAAAGTTTTAGGAAATTATCTTAGCTTTCCAAGGAAAAACAATTGAGGTCATTTGGACTTTTAAAACTCCAGATATGGGTTAAACATTGAATAGTGTTCGGGCTGTAGGATAGATTTGAACTTCTTTGTTATTGCTATAATTTAAACTTGAAAATGGCCTTTTTAAAACTAGACCTCCACATAAAAGTTGTAGGCCTATGTCTTACCTTTCCATCCATATAAAGTATACTTAAATCCGAGATCTACAGCTCTAGATATGACCCAATTACCTAACAGTGTTTTAGTTTGGGCTTAATTAGTTATTTTTACTATTTTCTTTCATGTTTGGGCTTAATTAAAACTTTAGTTTGAGTTAGGATCCAAGACTTGTTTGGATTAGGTTATGGGCCTTTCAGTTTAGGGATTTTGGGTCAGTTTTGTGTGGGGGTCAGTTCAGCCCACAAAGGTAGATCTATGAGGGTTAATTTTTCAAGAACTATTTAAACTCATGTAAACTAAAATTTTAGGAGCTTTTTGATGATCACTACTTTTAAATTTTTTAGTTTTAACATGTGAGAGTGATTCTTGCATTCTTTAGTTCTTGAACGAACTAAATCTAACTTATCAAAGCTTAACTGGTTTCGTAGCATCATTCTACTCAATCCAATAGTGTTGGTGCCTTAGGGCAGGTTTCCATTGTTTCATAATCCCATCAGATCCATTTTGGCTTTCCGGAATCAAATCTTAATCTTTATTGTGGGCTATATGACCACGTGATTATGAGGATTCGAAATGATAATACTAAATATTAAATTTGAGGTCATTTCAAGATCATTTGGTCTAGGTTTCGATTCTGTTACGTAAAAATTACGTAACAAGTTAGATTTGCATCAAGTTTCAAAACATGATCCTTATTGTTTAGTTTTGTCCAAATATTTTTGTTTCTATTATATTTGGGTTATCTAGGAGTTAAGTAATTGTTTTTGCTAATTTTCTTTTCTGTTTTATTTCGTGTCTTCATTTCATCCACAATTCATATGAATTTGCATTTCTACTCACAAAATCATAATTGTAGTTTTATTTTTAGTATATTTATTGATTATTGAGTTTGAAATTATAATTAGAGTGTGCTGTGAAGGCTACTGACTTTGATTTGTTGATTTCAGTTCCTAAAGAACCAAAAGAAAGCAAATTGTGAGGTAAAAGGTGTAGTGAGCTTATTAGAGTGAAAAACCTTGATTTTTTTTTTGTGATACACAAGAGGTGTGAGGATATATTTTGTGCTACTAACCAAATTTTGCAAATTCAAATAATGTCTGAAAACAACAAATCAAGGGCGTAAAACGCTGACATAGCTTTTCAATTGCGAGCCATAGGCTAACAAATGGAGCTGTTGTCTAGAACATACAAGGATCTGAAAGATGAGGTGAATTTAATAAATCAATATAATAGTGGGGCGGATCGTAGAGGAAATACTGTTCGTATGGCCATATAGAATGTCAGATCTAATTTTGAAGAGTTTGTTGACAAAAACACAGATGCAGGTGAAGACGATTATGATTTTGCATCTGCTGGCTAATAAATCAGGTCTGGACCAAATAGGGTTAAGAGGAATGTGAATTTCCATGGCATGGGAACTTATGAAGATATAGATGGGTACTTGGACATCATTAAACTGAAAATTCCTAACTTTCAAGGTAAAAATGATCCCGAGGCTTATTTATAGTGGGAGAAGAAGGTAGATTGGATTTTTGATTGTCATAGCTATTTTGAACAAAAAAAAGGTGAAATTGATAATACTTGAGTTTACAGAGTATGCATTGATTTGGTGCGATCAAATTGTAATCAATAGGAGGAGGAATGAGGAGCGACCCGTTCAGACTTGGAGGGAGATGGAAGTCTTAATAAGGAGATGATTTATGCCAAACCACTATTACAGAGACTTATATCTGAAGCTCTAAGGTCTGAATCAAGGTTATAAGATAGTAGATGAATATCACAAAGAGATGGAGATAGCAATGATTTGGGCCAATATTGTTAAGGATAGAGAAGCCACTATGGCTAGATTTTTTAATGGGTTGAATCGGGATATTGCCAATGTTGTTGAGTTTCAGCACTATATGGAGCTAAAGGACATGGTTCATATGGCTACGAAGGTGGAGAGACAACTTAGGAAGGGACATGTTCAGCCAGCATTTAATTCGGGTTCTTCATCATCTTGGAAGCCAAATCTAAAAAGAGAGGGTACTGTCTAGCTGAGGTCCTTTGTTCCTTCCAGAATCGAAACACCAAAGGCTAAAGTTGATGTCCTTACTAGTGCCAAAGGTAAATCTAAAACTCAACCTAAATGTATTGTGACGTTACATGTTTTAGGCATCAAAGACATGGACATTATGCTTTAAAGTGTCCAAATAAGAGAATCATGATGATTAAGGATAATGGTGATATGGAATCTAACAGTGATAGATCTGATTATGAAGCCATGCCACCATTGGAGGACAGTGATGGGGATGAGTTAGCATTATCAGTTGAGGAGTCCTTGATTATAAGTTGAATACTTTAGGTTCCAGTCAAGGAAGATGAAACTAATCACCCAATGGAGAACATCTTTCATACGCGTTGTTATGTACAAAGCAAGGTGTGTGGTTTAATTATAGATAGTGGAAGTTGCGTTAATGTTTGTAGTACCCCCCTTGTTAGTAAACTAAATTTGTGTACTGTTAAGCATACTAAACCATATAGATTGTAATGGATGAAGGATAGTGGTGAAGTGAAAGTGACTAAACAAGTTGTGGTTTAATTTTTTATTAGGAAATATGTTGAAAAAGTTCTGCACGATGTGGTACCAATACAAGCAAGTCACATCTTGTTGGGAAGACCATGATAATATGATAGGAAGGCAATTCATCATGGGGTTAAAAATAGGTATATCATTGTAAAAGATGATAAAATCATCACTCTTGTACCTCTTACACCCAAATAGGTGTATGATGATTGATTTTGGATCAAAAGTATCATTAAATCTCTTATTTTACATATGTACTTATTGTTTTTATTTGAGTTTTTTTTTATAATAATTGATGTGCTTTTTAGTAATGATTTTTTTTAATGTTTTGATAGGTTTTTGGAGCATAAATAGATTATTTTAGAAAATTTAATGTCAGAATTCGAAACAAAAAATTAAAGAGAAATTTAGTTAAAGATCAAATAAAATCTTGGTTCAAATAAGTGCTCCAAATTTGCCCCAAAAATCAATTCTATTCTAATCCTAGAAAAGATTATCATATGATCTATTTCAAGCCCAAACTTGCCTTATATTGTGTGTAAACTTCAACCATAAAACACTCAAGGTTTCAATGTCAATCTTAACCCAAATAATAGGTACATTTGTATCCTTATATGATGCTTAAATTAAGCCCTAGATCAACCTTTAAATCAGCCCAGGCATAATCCATGATCTTACATGTCCATACAACAAATAACATTTGATTTTTTTGGATAATCCATTGATCCAAAAGGGTAAGCACATGGATGAAAAGCTGGAGAGGACATTTACATTATTGTGGGTCAAAAAGAAGAAGGAGATAGCTCATAAAGAAGGAAGAAAAACGTGCACCAAAGTGGTTTCCAAGCTGGGCTTATTTGAATTTCCAAAAAACCTTTTGGTGTTTTGCACATAACTTTTGACTCAAATGTCCAAATGAGTTGTTCTTTAATGATATAGAAAGCTAACATAATTGCCTATAAATTTGTAGTAATAGCCATCTCTAAAAAGTCTTCTAGGAGGGTCAAAATTGCTATCCAAATTTAACATAACATTTGCGTTAGAATTTTTATTGAAATTATATTGTGTTCTTTTTTTAAATTTCAATTCCTTAATTTGTAAAACTTATTATTTCAGTTTAATTCAAGTTATTTCATGTTTATTAAAGTGTTCTTATATATAATCATGGTTGGCTAATCTCT
>NW_011501128.1:11355-12690 GCF_000495115.2 Populus euphratica | reverse complement strand
TCATCCCTTCGGATGCCATTAGCCGAGGCTAATTATTCCCTTGTCTCAATCATCCCTTCGGATGCCATTAGCCGAAGCTAATCAACCATTTGACAACATTTAAACGTTTGACAATCTGATATTTGTTCTAACCCATTATGGTAACATTCATATTAAAATATCTCATTATTTAACGTATGAAAAGGAAGGTGCAAGTCACCTACCTGCTCCACCTGTGGGTTGTTCTTGTCTTGACGATGGTCCAATCCCAACCGCACCACCTAAAACATCAATGGTCACAAATCAGTACATTTGTATTTTTGAATCACATTCGTCCCCACACTTATTTCAAGAGTTCATATGTTCTCATTCAAGTGATTCATATTTTACAACATCATACCATGAAATTGTTACTAGCATTTAAGTCATTTATACTTAGGAGGCTTATTGTAGAAATTGGCAGCGAGAACTAGTTCGCTGCAGGCTGGCCAGTTCTGCAGTGAGAACTGTTTCGCTGCAGGCAGCTAATTCAGCAATGAGAACTGTTTCGTTGCTGGCACCATAGTTTCGACAACAAATGCTAACTTGTAGCAAACAACTCAACTTCGGCAGCAAATCACAATTTCACTGTAGCCAACTCAACTTCGGCAGCGATTTGCTGTAGACAACTCCACTATGGCAGCGAATCGCAAATTCATTGTAAAACACACCACTCGACAGTGAATTGTTAATTGACTCCAAACGACAATTTTGGTAGCAAATCACAAATTTGTTATAGAACACATAATTCGACGGCGAATGCTAATTCGCTGTAGAAGACTCAGTTTTGGCAGCGAATCACAATTTCGCTGCATAATACACACTTTGGCAGCGAATTCTAATTCGCTATAAAAGACTCAGTTTCAGCAACAAATCATAGTTTCACTGCACAACACACATGAAACGACTAAAAGATTGATATCTTTTCCCAAGTGCAGGAGTGTCAAAGTAATAAATAAGCCCGCAAGACTAGGGTCGAACCATAGGGAGGTTAATTGTGCAAATTATAAATAACAATAATACAACAACAACAACAACAACAACAACAACAACAATAATAATAATAATAATAATAATAATAATAATAATAGAAGTACTAGTAGTAAATAAAAAGAAAAAAAAAGAGAAGAAGAAGAAGAAGAAGAAGATGAGAACTTAGAGATAGAATATAAATGTAAGGATTAAACAATGATAATAACAAATGTCAAGGTTAGAGGCTCCACACACAATGAAAGTTCCAATCAGATTATAAATTGTTAACATGAATGCATTAGTCATCTTATTCGATTAATGCTAATACTTGTAAATCTCGTCAAA
>NW_011501128.1:10906-11032 GCF_000495115.2 Populus euphratica | reverse complement strand
CAAAATAAGAACATAAATAAGATAAAAGTTAACTAAGTAAATGAAAGGAGATGAAAGGCATTAACTTGATTTTAATGAAAGCAAAGCAAAAACATTACAAAAAATACAAAGAGAGAAAAGAAGAGC
>NW_011501128.1:4069-10619 GCF_000495115.2 Populus euphratica | reverse complement strand
CTTATATTATTAGATATATTATTATAAACATGTTTTAGTTAAGGAGTTATTGATACTTCAAGTGCAAAAACGATGACATAAAACCTTAATAAAAATACACTTTAAGTACTAATCAACACGCAGCGACACAGTTTCGGCAGCGAATCATGATTTCGCTACTCATTATACAATTCGACAGCGAATGCTAACTTGCTACAGAAGACTCAGTTTTGGCAGCAAATCATAGTTTCGCTGCACAACACATGCAGCCGACGCAGTTTCGGCAGTGAATCATGATTTCGTTGCACAATATATATTTCAGCAGCAAATGCTAATTCGTTGTAGAAGACTTAGTTTCGGCACTGAATCATAGTTTCGCTGTACAACACAGGGAGCTGACACAGTTTCGGCAGAGAATCACGATTTCGCTGCACAATATACAATTCGGCAGCGAATGCTAATTCGTTGCAGAAGACTCAGTTTCGGCAGCGAATCACAGTTTCGCTACAGAACACATGCAGCCAACACAGTTTCAACAATGAATCACGATTTCGCTATAGATTATACAATTCGACAGCGAATGCTAATTCGTTGCAGAAGACTCAGTTTCGGTAGCGAATCATAGTTTCGCTGCACAACACACGTAGCCGACACAATTTTGACAGTGAATCACCATTTCACTGCACAATACACAATTCAGCAACGAATGCTAATTTGCTGCAGATGACTCAGTTTCGGTAGTGAATCATAGTTTCGCTGCATAATACATGACACGACTAAAAGCTTGATGTCTTCTCCCAAGTGTAGGAGTGTCGAAGTAATAAATAACCTGGCAAAACCGGGGTTCAACCATAGGGAGGTTAATTGCATAAATTATAAATGACAATAATACACTTTTAAGTACTAATCACTACACAATTCATCAGCGAATGCTAATTCGCTGTAGAAGACTCAGTTTCGGCAGCAAATCACAAATTCGCTGCAGACAACTCAGTTTCAGTAGCGAATTCTAATTTGCTGCAGCCGACACAGTTTCGACAACGAATCACAATTTCGCTGCACAACACACATTTTGGCATGAACACACACCATACATGCTGCAACAACCCTAACATATACACTGTTAGTAAGTTCCAGCAGAACACACACATTGAAACCATCAATTTCAGCACATAATCCTTCAACAAAATTCTAGCAGAACACACATTGAAAACCATCAATTACCATATATAATCTTTCAATAAATTCCAGCAGAACACACACATTGAAACCATCAATTTCATTTCTGTTTCCTTGTCCTCCTAGTTAATTTCAGTTTCCTTTACAGCTCGCTTAGGTCTTAGGTCAATTTTCTTAGGGTTTTTCTTCTTCATTTCTGTTTCTGGTCTTAAGGAGAAGAGGAAGGGAGATTCATGACCCATACCTTTCGAATCTAACTAAATTTGAGGAAGGTTTGACACTGTTCTTTCTCTTCTCCTACTGGTTCTCCTTCTTCTTCCTCTCACGTTTCCAGACCCATGTAATGAGCTTTCAGCTAATGACTCCCAGACCAGTTGGTCTTAGGGCATTAGGTGTTAAGACACCCCTACGAGCTTAGTAACTCGGGTCGCAGATACTGATATGTAGATAGTGCAATGTTTGATTCCCTTAAGCTTTTCTCCTCAACCCATGTAACAAGCGTTGGGCCAATAGCTCCCAAGTCAGTTGACTTTAGGGTATTAGGTGTTAAAACACCCCTTCGGGCTTAATTGCTTAGGTTAGGGAGGCTACGAAACCAAACTTATCTACATTTTTATTATCATCATTTTTTTTTCTTTTTTTCTTTTTTTTTTTTTTTTTTTTTTTTTTTTTTTTTTTTTTTTTTTTTTTTTTTTTTTTTTTCTTTTTAATTATATACAATCCCTTTCCCTTAGTTGTTACCTTTAACAAAAGAACATAAATAATGTAATAATCCAATATGCAACCCACAATCATATGTTAAAGTGTGTGTGTGTAAATTAAGGTTTAAAAATACATGTTAAATAAGTATATGAGCAGAATTAAGTGGTAACAATACGAGAGTTTGTAAACCTGAATATTTCAGGAAGTATTATAATAGACCTTGTTAAGAATGGTTACTAAGATGCGTCTCAAGAGTCACTTTAACAAAAGAACTCCTTTACTCTGCCATCCTAGTAACAACAATTATGCACATGCTTTATGAAATGAAAAACAATTTTTTTTTTATCAACTACTACCCTCTCCCCCCAACCAAAACGAGACATTGTCCTCAATGTTCTAAGGTAGAAAGATAGAGTATAGAAGATATCACCTGAAATAACGAACACTGACAAACCTGAAACACACTGAAACAAATATAAGAAACAACAAAACACAATAATAAAACCAAGCATGTGTATGTACAGGTAGTTGTGATTGTGGCTCACATCTTCCCTTGGTTTTACGTCCAAGAACGGCTTAAACGCCCTCTATGGGTCGGGGATAGGCTTCCCATCCAGTTTTCTTAAAAACTGGCAAACAGGGTCTTTTTTAGTCAGATTCCCAAGACTAAGTCGATCATGTTCTTTATGAAATAGTGGCCATAAATCATGAATTGCACGATGCACATCTCCACTAGGATGCGTCTCAAGAGTCAATAGAAGATTATCTAAAGACTCCTTACTCAGGCCATCCTTAATGAATTGTATTTTATCTTCACGGTTTATAGATACCATTCCTAAAGAACGACATTGTGTATTACAAGTCCATCTAGCACATCGATGACAGACTTCTAGTCGTTTTGCACGACGTTTCTTTGCAAAAGTGCTTTTACCTGTTCCAGGCATGTGTGAAATGAAGAAGTTAGAGGACTCACCTGATAATCGGACCTTTGCTTCAATCAACCAGCGAATATCTTCAGGAATTCCATGATTCATTAACAATCTCAATCTTGCACATCTAGCACGGTAAATTTTTGTAATCGCATTCTGAGGCAGAGCGGGAAAATACTTTTTTAATTTTTCAAGATTAGCGTCCATTATCAAATGAGAGTTGGAAGAGAGATTCAAAGAATTGCACAAATATATACATAGTTATCAGTTATTATGGGAAACTGAAAGAACCGACTTAAGTCACGGAGTACCGTTGTCCGCCATTTGACCGGGGTGAGAGAAACTATCACTTAAAAAGAAACACAAAAACAAAGTGAGAAAGACAAAATAATCAACCTTTATCTACAAGATCATTCAAACTAGTTGATTCATTTTCACTAGGAAAATTATCAAAGTAAGCTTTCAAACAATGTCTATTTTCCTTAAAAATATTGTCATTCATTGTATTCTCAATATCACAGGCCCCATAAGGATTGTTCCATCTCGATCTTAGCTCTCTAGGGAATGAATAGAGTTGAGAATTATAAAACAAAACTTTTTGACCAGTATCAACTTTTTGACAATTTTCACAAGTTTTGTAGAATACATGCGTGTCCTTGAACATGGTGGGCCAATAAAATCCATTTTGAAAGATTTTTGTAGCTGTCTTTTTTGACAAGAAATAACTTCCACATGCTTCAGAATGACAAAGTTTAATGACACTACTTACCTCATTGTCGAGAATGAATCTTTGAAATATTTGATCAGGACAATATTTGAATAAGTTAGGGTCATCACAATAAAAGTTCTTCACTTCGTTCAAAAAATTTTCTTTGTCTTGAGTACTCCAATCAGCTCGCAAATCTCCTAAAGCAAGAAAATTAATATTTTTATCATACCAAGGCATTGGACTAAGAGAAAGTAAGGATTCATTAGGAAAGTAATCATCGATTGATGTGATGTCTTATGTCGAATCTGTTGTCACTATTGACAAAAGATTTGCATCAACATTTTCGGTGCCTTTTTCATCCGTGATTTCTTCCTCAGAATAAATCATTTGCAAATCTTCAGATTCATCCAAGTCATTTTTACTTAAAGTAGATTCAAGTTGATCATAAACTAATTCGTTAATATGATCTACTTCTTGTAAATCATTATCATCTCCAGGTTGCTTGCAAATGTTGAAAATATTCATCTCCAATGTCATATTTTCAAATGATAGCTTCATCAATCCATTCCTACAATTAATCAATGCATTAGAGGTTGCAAGAAATGGACGTCCTAAAATAACAGGAAATGAATTACATGCTTCAACAGGTTGTGTGTCCAAGACAATAAAATCCACAGGATAAATGAATTTATCGACTTGTACTAACACATTTTCAATTATTCCTCTAGGCACTTTTACAGATCTATCGGCAAGTAAAAGAGATATAGAAGTTGGTTTTAACTCACCTAGATTGAGACTTTGAAAAACTGAATATGGAAGTAAATTCACACTAGCTCTAAGATCAAGTAAAGCTCTTTCAATTTTATGCTCTCCAATAAAGCAAGAAATTGTAGGACAACCAGGGTCTTTATATTTCAAAGCATTATTGTTTTGAAGAATAGCACTTACTTGTTCGGCTAGAAAGGCTTTCTTTTTCACATTTAGTTTCCTCTTCATAGTGCATAGATCTTTCAAAAATTTAGCATAGGAAGGAATCTGTTTAATAGCATCCAGCAAAGGTATATTGATCCTTAACTGTTTGAAAGTTTCAAAGATTTCAGAGTTGTGATTGACTTTCCTTTGTTTGGTCATGGCTTGAGGAAATGGAAGTGCTAGCAGAGAATCAATCTTTTCTTTGCAATTTTCAGATTCAACCCCTTCCTTACCCTCAGAGATTGACTCATCATCTTTCTCATAAGGTTCAAGAGAGGGTTTTTCAATAACCTTACCACTACGCAGAGTAGTGACTGATTTGACTTGATCTATGTGTTGGTTTCCAGAACTACTTGCATTTGCATTGTATTGCCCCTTGGGATTTTGTTGTGGTTGAGATGGAAACTTCCCTTTCTCTTGGAAACTGAGAGCAGATGTTAATTTTGCAAGAGTATGTTTAAAATCTGTCATGTTTTGAGCAAGTTGAGTATTGATTGTCTCTTGCTTTTCAATGAATGCATGCAATGTTTCCTCAAGATTTCTTCTAGGAGGTGGAGCATAAGGAGGTGCATATCCATGAGAATTTTGGAAATTATGGTGTGCTTGAAACGGTGGTTGTGAAGTTTGTGTATTGTTGTTCTCACTCTTCCAACTGAAATTTGAGTGATTTCTCCAACTAGGGTTGTATGTTTGGGAGTATGGGTTGTGGTTGGCCCTTTGGAAACTGTTTAAAGCATGGGCTTGTTCATGGAGACATTCCTTAAAAGAAGGCAAGGTTGGACAGTTACTGGTTGAGTGTTCATTTGTTTCACAGATTTGACACACAATGTTTTCAACAGATTTTAATTGACCACTCTTTTTCAATTCTAGTGCCTCGACTTTTCTAGCTAAAGATGCAAACTTGGCTTGAAGGTCATGATCTTCCCTAAGGTTGTACATACCTCCACTAGATGTATGAGGTTGAGTTTTACTCGGTGCCTTATAGGTACCCGCGGTGTCCCAATTTTGAGCATTTTCAGCTAACAACTCTAAGTACTCCATTGCTTCATCAGGGTCTTTATCTTCAAAAGTTCCATTGCACATCAATTCAACCATTTGCCTATCTGTAGGTGTTAACCCTTCATAGAAATGTGAAACCAATCTCCATGTTTCAAAACCATGATGAGGGCAAGTATTAAGCAAGTCTCGATACCTATCCCAACATTGGTAAAATGTTTCTCCTGGTTTTTGAGTGAAAGTGGTGATTTGTCTTTTGAAAGAGTTTGTTCTGTGAGATGGGAAAAACTTCTTCAAAAACTATTGTTGCATTTCATACCAAGCACGAATGGATCCTGGTCTTAAATTTTGTAGCCATGTTTTAGCTTTATCTTTTAATGAAAAAGGAAAAAGCTTTAATCTGATGGTGTTCATGCTACAATTTAAGTTATTATATGTATTGCAAACCTCCTCAAATTCCCTTAAATGCAAGTATGGATTTTCCAATTCCAAGCCATGAAAAGATGGTAAAAGTTGAATAATGTCTGGCTTAAAATTAAAATGAGATGCATCAGGAGGAAAAACTATGCATGATGGTGCACTTGTTCTTGTAGGATTCATGTGGTCTCTAAGTGTTCTAGCACGGTTATTCTCATTATTCTCATTATGAAGTGATTGATTATCTTCTTCGGCCATATTTTCTGAAAATGATGAGGATACCCTACAAAGTCTACCACTTGATGTACGTGACCACACTCTCATGCACGTGTAGGAATAAAATAAAAAAAAGAAGAAGAAAGCAAAAGAAGGAGGAAGAAAACAAAATAAAAAGAAACAAAGTTATATACAAGAAAAGTGAAAAGAGAAAATAAAATAAATACTATAATTTATACAAGAACTTACCTCCCCGGCAACGGCGCCAAAAACTTGACACGACTAAAAGATTGATGTCTTCTCCCAAGTGCAGGAGTGTCGAAGTAATAAATAACCCGGCAAGACCGGGGTCGAACCACAGGGAGGTTAATTGTACAAATTATAAACAACAATTATAAAACAACAATAACAACAACAACAATAGTAATAATAATAATAATAATAATAATAA
>NW_011501128.1:0-4059 GCF_000495115.2 Populus euphratica | reverse complement strand
TAGTAGTAGTAGTAGTAGTAGTAGTAGTAGTAGTAGTAGTAGTAGTAGTAGTAGTAGTAGTAGTAGTAGTAGTAGTAGTAGTAGTAGTAGTAGTAGTAGTAGTAGTAGTAGTAGTAGTAGTAGTAGTAGTAGTAGTAGTAGTAGTAGTAGTAGTAGTAGTAGTAGTAGTAGTAGTAGTAGTAATAATAATAATAATAAAGAAAGAGAAGAAGAAGAAGATGATGAGAACTTTGAGATGGAATATTAATGTAACGATTAAACAATGATAATAACAAATGTCAAGGTTAGAGGTTCCACTAATGGTATATCAAACAAGTATAGTATAAACTCTTATTATTGAATTGGAAACCACACACAAAGGAGGTTCCAATCAGATTATATATTGTTAACATGATTACATTAGTCATCTTATTCAATTAATGCTAATACTTGTAAATCTCGTCAAGCATTCATGATTATAACTTATGTTAACAACAAATCAAGTTCCTTTCATAGCTCAGGTGTCGGTTATACCATACATTATGGGCTATGAAAGTGCCAAGCATTTGTTGTACCAAGTGTTATACAACATAAATCAAGATTAGTCATTTAACAAGCAAAGTATTAAAGAGTGAACAAGATAGCAAATATAAAACATGTTAGTATCAAACATTAAAGTCCATATTAAGTTTACATTATACTTATTCTTACACCATTAGTGTAACCTTTTCACCTTGACATAATTAACTTAGCTAGACATAATGAAAGAAAGCAAAATAGATAAACAAAATAAGAACATAAAAGTTAACTAAGTAAAGGAAAGGAAATGAAAGGCATAAACTTAATATTAATGAAAACAAAGCATAAAAAATACAAAGAGAGAAAGGAAGAGCATGATCTTGATCTGGAAATCAAGATGCCTAAATGCATGGCAAATGCCTCCTTTTATAGGCCAAAAATGGGAACTATTGATTTGATGACTAATTGATAAGTGGGTGACCAACTTTTGACTTGGTGACAATCCTTATCTTCTCTTGTCTGCCCAAAACGTCATTGATAACGTCAAAATTGGAGCCAGTTGTAAACATGAAAGTTGTAGGCAATTGTCTCAGCTTTCTTGTGTAAAAATTTCAGCTCATTTGGACTTCTAGAACTCCAGATATGGCCAAAATACCGAACAGTGCTCGGGCTGGAAGACAGATTCGGGCTTCTTTGTTGTTGCTACAATTTGGACTTGATAATGGCCTTTTTAGATCTTGGGCTCCATATGAAAGTTGTAGGCCTATGTCTTACCTTTCCATCCATATAAATTTGACCTAAATCTGAGATATATAGCTCTAGATATGACCCAATTACCGAACAGTGTTCCGGTTTGGATTGCACCGACATCTCTTTTCTAAGTTTGGCCATCTCTTTATCCTTGCAATTTAAGTTCTTCAAGTCATCAATCAATCCTTTCATTTATGTTATAGGCCTGCATTAAAAATAGACATTTACCATAAATTATAGGTATCTTATATTATTAGATATATTATTATAAAACATGCTTTGGTTAAGGAGTTATTGATACTTCAAGTGCAAAATGATGATATAAAACCATGATAAAAATGCACTTTTAAGTACTAATCAATGGATCATCCTCTTTCTCCTCCTTGTATTTATACTCCCCATTGAATGAGGTGGGTTGTTTAGGGGTTGGTTTAGATATGTTCTTATCCTTGTTTTGGTCTATCTAAAATCAGTTTTACCCCTTCCTCCAGCTCCTTAAGATAATTTAAAAATAACTACATCGCTACCAATTCAGAAATCGGTAGTGATGGTGGAGTCATCAATTCTCTCTCTCTCTCTCTATATATATATATATATATATAGATTTATATATATGTTTTTTTGGGCATTTACATTCTCCCCCCCGTAGCATGAATTTCATCCTCGAAATTTAAGAGGTTTCATATTGCATACCTGGTGGTTCAAATAAATTGGGGTACTTTTTCCTCATCTCAGCCTCCTTTTCCCAAGTTTCCTCTTCTATTTGAGTATTTCGCCATAAGATTCTGATGATGGGGATTTTTTTTGCTCCGTAGCTCCTTCACTTCCTGATCAAGTATCCTTATGGGCCTCAATTCCAGTGTTAAGTCTTCCTTGACTTCTATTGGAACTTGGGGTAGAATTCTGGCGAGGTCCACGTCAACTTTTCTTAACAATGAGACATGGAACACATCATGAACCTTGGCTAACTATAGGGGTAAGTCCACTTTGTAGGCTACTGGCCCTACTCATTGTAAGATTTTGAAGGGTCCGATGAAGCAGGGAGTCAACTTCCCTTTCAATCCAAACCGTAGCATGTTCTTTCATGGGGCTACCTTCAAGAACACCTGGTCCCCTATACTGAACTCGAGAGGTCTTCTCCTCACATCAACATACTTCTTTTGTCTATCCTGTATGGCTTTGATGCAATCCCTGATAGTCCTCACTTTCTCTGTGGTGACTTGGACCAACTCCGCGCCATATAACTTCCGGTCCCCAATTTCCTCCCAACATAAAGGAGTACTGCACCTCTTACCATACAAGGCTTTATATGGGGCCATCCCTATTGTGGCTTGGTGACTATTGTTATATGTGAACTCCACCAAAGCCATGTGTTCCTCCTAGTTTCCTCCAAATTCTAGCACACAAGCCCGCAATAGGTGTTCCAAGACTTGGATGACTCTTTCTGATTGGCCATCTATTTTAGGGTGAAACACAGTGCTCATGTCCAATCTTGTTCCCAAGGCATGTTATATGCTCGGCCAAAGTCGAGAGGTGAACCTGGGATCTCGATCCGATACTATAAACATCAGAATCCTATGGAGCCGAACTACCTAATTTATATAGATCTTGGCAAGCTTGTCCATCGAGTCTATCATCTTTATAGGCAAGAATAGTGTGGATTTCGTCAATCGATCTACGATGACCTATATCGCGTCATTTCCTTTCCTCCCTTTGGGAAATCCTAACACGAAATCCATGTTGATCATCTCCCACTTCCATTCTGGAATTTATAATGGTTGTAATGGTACCGCAGGCCTTTGGTGTTCAACCTTGACTTGTTGACATATCCCACACGTACACATACTCAGCTATTTCCCTTTTCATATTAGGCCACCAATAGAGGTGTTTCAAGTCTTAATACATCTTAGTGTTGCCAGGATGTATGGACAACTTTGACTCATGTGCTTCTTGTAGAACCATTCGTTTGACTTTTTTGTCATTAGGCACGTACAACCGTTGTCCCATCATCAAGGATCCATCATCCGCGACCCGAAATTTCATTTCTACCCCGGCCTCCACATTCTTCCTAATCTTGGACCCCTCATTGTCATAGAATTAGGCATGTAGTATCTATTCCTAATACGTTGGTCGCACTAATAGTTGGGCTACTAACCCACCTTTGGCATTAATGTCCAAATCTACACCCATCACTTTCAATTCCACCAATTGCCGCTTCTTTCCCACTGTTAACCTTCCCAGGGTGGCTTTATTTTTGTGACTGAGGGCGTCTGCCACCATGTTTGCTTTCCCTGAGTGGTATTCTATAGTGCAGTCATAATCTTTAATGAGCTCTATCCACTTTCTTTGTCGCATGTTCAACTCCTTTTGCGACATCAGAAACTTCAGGCTCTTATGATCAGTAAAAATTTAGGTTCAAGACCCATACAAATAGTATCTCCATATCCTTAAGGCAAATACTACAGTAACCAACTCTAGGTCATGCACCAGGTAATTCCCTTCATGAGTCTTTAACTGCCTTGATGTATAGGCGATCACCTTCCCATGTTGCATCAGAACACACCCCAATCCCTTCCTCGAGGCATCACTATATACCACAAAACCCTCGATCTCTGAGGGAAGGGTTAGCACTAGAGCAGTGGTGAGCCTCCTCTTCAATTCTTGGAAGCTTTTCTCACATTCTTCCGACCACACCCATTTCTTATTCTTCCTAGTTAGTTGGGTCAAAGGCGTTGCAATTAGGAAAAAACCTTTGATAAACCTCTGATAGTATCCTGCAAGTCCTAGGAAGCTATGTATTTCGGTGACCGA
>NW_011501106.1:58618-59680 GCF_000495115.2 Populus euphratica | reverse complement strand
TCAACAGGAGAAACATACACTACCAGAAATTTGCTAAATTGCAACGGATTTACCGACAGAATATTTCTGTCAGTAATTTGAGGTTGAAATTCCCGACGATTATATTCCATCAGTACTTCAGTCGGTAACTACTAGCAAAAAGTTTCTGTCAGTAGTTACCGACTAAATTACGGACGTGGAGGTTTTTGCGGGTTATTTTTTCATTCGGAATCATCGACTGATTCAAAAAGACAGCCCATACAACAACCATCATTTATATTGCCGATGGATTCACCAACAGATTTGAAATGGCAAATCCGTACGATGACATGTCGATTGTTCCATCAGAATCATCGACGGTTTCATCAATGGATTTTCCATCAGTGAAACCGTTTGGAAAAGTTAATATATGTACACACTGCCGACCCTCTCCTCCCCTATTTCTCCTTCTTCTTTCTAATCCTAACTCTCCCCATCTGCAAACAACCAGCCCCCTATCCCCCCCAAAAAAAATCTCCCTCATATCAGCATAACAAATTATATTTCTTGAAGTTTTGTGGTCACAGCATCCGTGTTCTGATTTATTGATGGATTTTATCAATTTTTGTAAGTAATTCTTTCTTTTTAAATCTTAACATTTAATTAAATGTCAATTTTATTGTTTTTTTAGTATATGTATTTTGTTAGTAAATGTACATGTTTTATTGTTATTTCTCAAACAAACTTATAGTATATGAATGTATAATTCTATACTTGTTATGGTTTGTTTTAGATTTTGTAAGATTGTGTTTGTTTGTAAATTGTTAAAACTTTATGGAACTACCAAAGTACATGTGTTGTTTTGAAATAATTGATAGCTTACTTATTGGGTCTGTTTAAAGTTTTGTCAATGGTATTGCAGAGTGGTAATTTTTCTAAATTTATATATTTTAATTTGTATGGACGTTGATAAACGATAATGAATATTTAATATTTATGAGAAGTTGTGATTAGTTTGTTGGATAATCTCGAGGTAAAGTAATATTTTTGCAAGTTTATTTACGTAACTTAGTTAATTAATACATTATGTCATCATAATTTTAT
>NW_011501106.1:51934-52817 GCF_000495115.2 Populus euphratica | reverse complement strand
GTGAAGTAGGTTGCGTGATTTTTGGTATGAAGCACAAAAAAAGGCAAAAAAAGCCGCGAAGGATATGGGTTTTCAAGGCTGGAATGATGTTACGGTTTGGAGGGATTTCAAATCGATATACATCCCAAAAGATATATGGATGAACTAAATTGAGCATATGATGTTTGAGCGGTTCACACGATGCTCACAGTCCGGTGCTGGCAACCAGAACCGGCAAATACATGGTTTAATGACCACGCACATCGGCAACTCCATCCCATTCAGTGCATATGCGAAGCAAATGGTGAGATTAATTAATTTAAATGAAAAGGCTGCGTCTCTTGGACGTGAGCCGAGCCCGATGGAGCTGTTTATGGAGACGCACGTGCGGAGTCAAGACCGCCAGAAAGGGATGCAACAGTTCGTTGATAACTGTACTCAACATTTCATGATATGTTTGTTCAATCATTTTATTTTTTAAGTTATTTTATAAGTAATTATGTTTATTGAATTGAATATAATGATTACTTTTTTTTTTTTCAGGAGACCTATAATAATAGATTGAGGGAGAGATACAGGGACGATATTTTGACCCATCTAGAATTCGATCTAGATTTGTGGATGGAGGTGGGCTCGTCAGGTGGACCCGATAAAAATCGGGTTTACGGGCTCTCCAACATTACGACCGACAACTTGTGGTCGACTTGTAGTGTTTCAACCATTAAGAGCTCCCAATCAATATCGAGCTCCCAATCTAAGGAGTTCGAGGCCTTGCAATAACACGCCACTCAACTCACCGAGAAATACGACCACCTATCAGCGGAGTACACATCACTCAAAGTGTCTCATGCACAACAAAGAGTGGAGTCTGAGCAAATCAAAGCGTCTCAAGCACAACAAAAAG
>NW_011501106.1:46109-51791 GCF_000495115.2 Populus euphratica | reverse complement strand
CTCCACCTTTATATTAATTTGTAATAAACATTATTTACCTTTAAAACTTCATTTAATATTTTTTTTTAAACATATTCAGTTTGTAATAAATATTATTTAACTTTGTTTTTTTTTGTTTAATATAAATTTTATTTGCATAATTGGTTTGTATTACAATTAATTTATATATTTTTATATTATATACCTAAATAATTTTTAAAAAACAAATTTAGAAAAAAACAATTACCAAGGATTTTACCAACGGATTCATTCGGTCGGTAACACTCACCAACCGACTTACCAACGGAATTACTCCGTCGGCATTTAATAGTAGCTGACACACTTACTGATGAATTTATAGACAGAAATATTCGGTCGGTATTTCATACACTCACTAACAGCTTTACTAACGGTTATTGTCCATTAGTAAATCACGATGTCACCGACATACAAATTCGTCGGTATATTTCAAGCGGGAATCTTTTTTTTTTGGCACGCAAATTTCGTCTGTAAAACCATTGGCAGATGACTTTTTTGTTTTGCCGACCGATTTACCAATGGAATGTTGAATCACCAACGAAAGGAAACCTGACGGACATAATTCGTCGATGATGATGATAATAAAAAAATCACCGACGAACTTCTAATTTCGTCAATGATGATGACAATAAAAAAATCACCGACGAACTTCTAATCACACACCGACAGAATTTGTTCATTGGTAAAACTGTGAAATCTTGTAGTGTCCACACAAACTCACAAAAGAAGCCTGAATTTAGAACACACAACATGGCTTTGGTTTTGCAACGATGCCGGCCTCAACATCATGTTGACTCCAACACTAACATTATTGCAGGCCTCCATTTATTTTTCAAATAAAAAACATCATATAAAATAGTAGATATCATAGTGTCTCCAGAGGAGAAACATTTGTGTACTTCAGAATGTATCAACCAGAAATATTTCTGGCCGAGCGAGCTGATCTCCAGTTCTTAATCAATTTTTGCGCAAGGCTGCAAAAAATCAAGGCGAAGATTGTTAAATTAGATCCACATGATGCTCAAGGCTATTAAACTTGGTGCAAAACCACCAAAGAAAAAAAGGAATACAAATTCATCATTTAATCGAGTTCTTACGCTTCAAGTTCGGCATCGTGCTTTTCTGCAAGATTTTGACCGATCCTCACAAGATTGTTCAGATTTTTCTGGCTTGCATCGTCCATCTTGGCCTCAGAGTTTTATTTCAGCCTCAACATTGTCTTAATTATCAAATTGCAGGACATCATTTGATCATGAAATACAAGTGCATGATAAAGAGTATGATTGAAACTCTCCAGTGTAAATTAGTTCTGAGGTAAATCATTGGAAATGTTTTCCTTAATTTCTTCACATAGCTGCAAATAGATAAATGTTTAATTCGAAATATTAATGACATGCATAGGGAAAATATATGTGGTTGGAAAAATATTTCAAATGTGAGTCACTCATACCTGAAGCCGATAATAGTTATCTTCCCAAACACAATATTGAAAGATTGTTGATATATTAGTGGAAATCATCTCATCTGGTGCAGTTTCCAGATATCAATCAATGGGCTGCCGTTGTTCTCGCTATACCAAAGCCATCTTAAGAAGCCCCATTTGCTGGGATCTGATCCACCCTCATCCCTGCCACTTTCATCTGCTGCTCTAGTTCCAAGTGAAAGAATAAGAAGCTTACGACCATCCATCTTTTGTTCTTTCATCACCTCACACACGGCTAGCAATGACTGATAAAATTTATAACATTAATTGAAAGAAAGCATCCTGACTGTCAAGCAACACAAAACTCAACCCAAGTGTTCCAGAGAGTTTGAGACCCACTTAACAACGTTAACAACACCTATATTGCAACATATAGCAACCCTTAACTCACAGGATTGTTGGCTGCAAGACCGCCATCAGCTAAGTTGAAATCAACATTTGTTCTAAAATAATATGGAGGGAAGTAATATGGCGCTGCAGACGTGCCAATACAAACGTCTGCTATTCGAGCATCCTTTAATTTATCTCGTTGTGCCTGCAATATTTTTATTCACAATAGAGGATGCATGAGATCACTGTGTGTGTAGTGTGTGTGTGAAGCACCTTACGGAGCTTTGGTATTTGTTTATTAGATAATTAAGAAGAATCAATGACCTTTAAGCTGGAGAATGTGATTGGCTTAAAACGCTTGATGTCGAAGGTGGGGATTATCACGTTAGTCAGAGCATCACTGAGATTGTTCTGTCCCAATTCTTCGTTAATTATCTTATGTAGTTCGGCACCATCATACCTTGGATAAACTAGACTCCGAAGTTTCTTACGGATAAAGTTAGGAAGCAATCTCCACTTTAAAAGAAACCGTAATACAGAAATGAGAGGATCTACAATGATATGATTCCTGTTTAAGAGAATCACATCGATTTAATTATGCGAAATTTAATCTTTTTTTCTGAAAAAAATTATGTTAGTATTTTGTCAGGATATATATTGTTTAAATAAATAATTAAGTGCACAATCCCGACCCTTTGATTTATTTCACCTCATTTCATAACTATATTGCTGGATCTGGTTTCTTGCTTCATCCAGGACAGATTTGATCGCAGCTTCATCATCGAAAAGTTCGTCTTCTTCATCTTGTTCGGTGGTTTGATGAAATATGAGTGGGCTCTTCTCCAGATAAAACTTGACAACATCTTTTGCTGCAAAAGTTGGTCGTTTTTCAGCATTCGGAGTAGTGAGCATTGCAGTCATAAGACCACCTGTGCTTGTCCCGGCAATAAATTCAAAATAATCTGCAATCCTCGCATCCTTGTTGTCCACATCCAACTTCTATATGTATATATACATACAATAAAATGGCAATTAGGATGTAACAATCAGGGATTCTCTGATGGATGTTGTTAAAAGTAACATGAAGGTAACGCTAAAGCTTTTTTATTCAAGAACCTGAAGCTTAGATTCTAGAGCAGCAAGGACTACGCTAGGAACGATGCCTCTCACTCCTCCCCCATCAATGCTAAGGATTGTTGCGAAGCCTTGGTCATCTGGACCTGATCCACTCGAACTTCCATTCCCTAATTATTTAATTAAGAACAAGAACAAAATTAGCATTGATTATTATAGAGTCTAATCTATGACTTCAACTCTAGTATTAGGGTTAATGAAGTGCTCACCCATCTTGTGAAAACTGAAATAGGACTTTTTTGTTTGTGACACAACAAGTTGAGCAGCAAGGATCGGCTCTGCCCCCTTTTATAGACAACTTAGGTTGCGTCTTGTAGCTTAGCAACAATAATATTGTATTTTTAACGCTGTCCTTGAATATGGTTTGAACATAATTAATATTATCTTCATCTACCTACTTGTTTCAATTTTGTGGATATCAAAGAAATAAATTAAGTTGACCATCTAGCGGATGGAGATTCCAGCCTTTCGCTAGAAGTTTTCTTTAATCAATCCTTGCCACCAATGAAACAAATCATCCAATGAGGCATGCATGAAAGTCTTCACCAGCTAACTATTATGTTCTGGAATTCGAGGACACGGAAGAAGTGATTATTTCCATTGTTTCTAAAGCATCGATTCCATGTTAAGTTCCAATGCCAACAGCAATCATCCCAAAATCCCATACTATTGATAATACTAATTAAGTTGTTGAGCTAATATCTAATACAACTCGGAATAGCGTTAAAAAAAAAAAACAGACTTGTCACCAATCCAATATCATTTCAAAACCAAACTCTATTACCCATCCCTACTTGAAATATAAAGCTATCTTCCAAAACAAAAACAAAAAAAGACTAAGGCTCACTAAAAAATTAAATGTATTTTTTCTTTTTTCTTTTTTTTTTCTTTTTTATTTATTTTAAATTCTTTGAAAAAGATGCCGCAAACAATGCAAATATATATTTTTTGATTTTTTTGTTATTTTTTATTTTTAAATTTTTTTTATCAAAAATTAGGTCAAAGATTGAGTATCAACAATGAAAAAAGAAACAAAATTGGATTTTTGGTTTTTATTCCTGCCTCTCGAGTTATTTCTTATCAATTTTTTTATTCCTCTAAAAGGGAGAGACAAAGATAACCAAATAATGTTTTTCATAAATATCCCTTTAAACATTTTATATTTTTTAAAGTATTGATTTTAATTAACTCAGTTTTCATTATTATATCTAAAAACTACAAAATATAAAAGCAAAAATTCTTAAAAATTTAAGAAATATAAATAAAAGAAAGAAAGAGGGAAGAGAGAATAGAGCGAAAATATTGACTAATGGAATCAAGCCAAATTAGTAAATAAGATCACCATCAAATGAATATTCTCATCGCAAGGAGTTTATACACACTAATTTTAGACAATTTTATTGTTGAATTTGAGAGATGTGTGAATTTAAAATTCGATATCTAAAAAATTTAAATTGAACATGTGTAATGATTAGTTGTTTAAAAGTGTTTTTAAATGTTAAATTTATGTTTATAATGCTGAGTGGAGTTTTCCTGTCTTTTTTTATATATAAAAATAAGGCTGAAAATTAAAATTTCAACTTGGGGTCTAAGATAGGTATTTTTTTAATTTATTAATTTTAAAATATTTGTTTATATCACTATCATATCTAACAGTTTTACCGATAAAATATTCTATCCGTATTTATTCTATCATTTTCTTAGTGAGTAATTTAGCAATGGATTCACAAACAGAAAAGGGTCATCAAAGAAACTCTTGTAGGTAAATTATGGTATGTTAGAAAGTTCATCGATGATGATGATGATGATAATAATAATAATAATAATAATCAATGGTTTTATAAATGGACATTGTGCACCAAAAAAAAATTTACCAGCTGGAATATATCGACAGAATAATTTTATTGGTGATGTAACAAATGAAGTGACATTTGTAGTAATTGTTTTTCAACTCTTTAGAATATACCGATGGAATAATTCCATCAGTAACCCAATCCATAATAATTATAAAATTTATTTTTGGAAAAAAACTATTGAATAGAAAAGGAATAAAAATAAATTTGTATAAAATTCAAGAGACGAAATCATTTTGGCGGAAGAAATCAAGATTTGAACCCTGAAATTGCGGCTGACTCTATTGTAGCTTCACCTGCCTACGTCTCTAAAGACGTTATTGTCCCTGAGTCACTTCTGTCCATTCAAGCAGGGTTGGTCTTAATAACTGTGAATCTGGACTCACCGTTACAAGCCCAATGTTCAACATCTCACCCTTTTGAAAAGGGTGGGCTGGACCTTGTACATTTGGGCCACCTAACTCTGACGGACTTCCTTCCAAATATTCCAACTAAGCTACTCAGCCCAAGCCTTTCTATTAGTTCAGCAGCAGTAATGTTGGTGTTAAAAGGGAAACAGAGCAGGCCCCCAATAACAAGACACAGCCGAACCATGACTGTTTGCCGTGGAAGGAGAGAAATGAAAAGATTTGTTAATGGTGGAAGCCTTCACGGGTCAGTTGATGTTGCTTCAGAAGACTCAATGACCTCAGCTATTGAAAGATTTAACCACGGACTCCTTGTCAATTATGATCACGCAGCACAAGAGAGACTGGCTGATTCTGAGGAAATCAGTAATATGATTCTAGTGGGGAATTAAGTGTTGGGAACAAACATGAACTTGGGACATACACAAATGACCTGCAAGAACAGATTGATAGGGAA
>NW_011501106.1:27226-46063 GCF_000495115.2 Populus euphratica | reverse complement strand
GGAAAGAGAGGAATGGAGGGCCACTCAGTAACTTGACGTGCTCTGATGTTTTTCAAGGTTTTGTATTTCTTTCTATGATTATTACAGCCTGGAATATTTGTGGTGTGGGTATACGGGGGAATATTCCATTTCTTTCTATGAATATTTGTGGCCACTCATCAACTTATTCCATTTCACAGCGTCAGTTGTTGTCTTCAACCCTTCAGAAAAATGATGTTGAGTGTTGCTTTTTGCTGGAAACAAAATTACATCACTGTAAATGATTGGTTTCGTTTCAAGGTTGTGGAATTCCACTGCTGTGAAATGGTGTTGTATTTCCCAATTAGCAGTGTGCAATAAACAGCATTTAGCTGTTTCACTAATGAGAGGCACACCAAGATATATACCCAACTGGAACTCACAGATTCTCTATAATTTCTAAGCCATATCCATGTCATAGAGGCAAAAAAGCACTCACACTTTGCAAGATTATGCCTTAAAATAACCATATACACATTTAAAAAAAAAACAATTATTGTAATAAGAACATTGCTAACATGTCATGATCCGATTCCCGGATCCATGATCAGCATATAAGTAAGGTTCCCTTTCAAGGTTTTATATCTATGCGAACCCAAACTTATCCTTTAAATAAGTCAATCAGAGTTCAACACAGTAGTAGCAACAAATTAACTTTATAATATAATTTAATTATCTTAATACAAGAGTTAATATAAATTCAGAGTTTTGGAGCACTAACTAGACATAAAAAAAAAATGTACAAGGTACAACCAAATAGCAGGTTCAGAAGGTTCAACAAAAATGACTTGCTATCAAGTTATAAGCCTACAAAAGTAAATAATGAGAGGGTCAGTTCAACAACTCAATGAATAGATAAAAATTCAGAGTTTTGAAGCACTAACTAGACATAAAAAAAAATATACAAGGTACAACCAAAGAGCAAGTTCAGAAGGTTCAACAAAAATGACATGCTATCAAGTTATAAGCTTGAAAAAGTAAATAATGAAAGGGTCAGTTCAACAACTCAATGAGTATATAACGTTTTATATATACATACAAGGTAATACATCAATAAAAAATATATATATACAATTATGGCTCTAGGTTCTTATCTCAAATAGGCTATAACAAGAATATCAGAAGGTAAAACTCGTCAGAAAATCAAAATGCAATGAGCATGAGGCTACATACTGTGGAATGATCGATCGACACAAGTTAGTGACTCTCCTGATCAACTAGGGTTCAGATACGATGTGCATAAAGACTAACATTATCCTGTTAGCATGGGTATTCTAACTAACATATCATAAGTTCATAATCATAATCAAACAGACATATTCATATCTCAAGGTTTAACTCATGACATCAATCAAATGAGAAGCTATCAATTCAGAAATCAATTTAAAATATATACTGGTTCATATCAAGAATTCAAATTCAACAATTGATCATGATTTATCATAATAAGGATAATAAGCAACATATATATATATATATATATTATCAAGAAGCATGATCCAATTCATAATAACAAATTAAATATTTATAATATTTTTCATGCATATGAAAAATTATCCACTCACCTAACTCGAAAGCAAACAGAAATCAAAAGCAGACGCTGAAGAAAATCCTACTGACGTCCTACTAGTAGAATATCAGGATTATTTGAATACAAAGGAAACATATTCAAGAATAACTCAAAAGAACATATAACCTATTTAATACACTTAACTAAGAATTTATTCCATAACCCTATTGTTTTTAGACTAAACTAATTATTTTTCTAAAAACCCAAAAATTAATGGTTTTCTCGAAATCTTATCTATAAAATTGGTAATAATTCACTAAATAACCCTAAATTATTCATCAAACCAATATGCAAAAGCTAATATCATAGCTAGGGACTAATATGAAATTTATCATATTTTTAGGGCAAATTGTAATTTTTGTCTAATTGGAGGACCAAACTAAACATATTGTAAATTTATGACTATAGTGGAATTATGTTCATAATTCAACCTCATTTCTGTCTAGAACCTCTAATTATGCTGCAGGGACCATTCTGGAAAATTTCCAAATTTTTAGGGTCAAATTATAATTTTTTGTTAAATGGAGGACCAAACTAAACTTTATAATAAATCCATGAATATACTGAAATTCTAACCATAATTAATCCTTAATTATGTCCAGAATATCTCATTATGCTCCAGGGACCATTCTGGAATCTTACCAAATTTTTAGGGTCAAATGATATTTTTTTATCAAATTGAAGGACCAAATTGAAAGTCTTAAAATTTTACAACTATAAAGTAATTCTACCCATAATTCATATTTTATTCTGTTCAGAATCTCGGAATATACTCTAGGGACCAATCTGTAATTTTCCAAAGTTTGGGGACTAAACCATAATTTTCACAAATTGAGGGACCAAATTGAATTTTCATCATCTTCAACGTCAAACCCAGAATTTTCACAGATTAACTACTGTTATCCCCTGATTTCTAACATAATTTCACCATTTAAACAAAATGATAATTCAAAATCATCATTTTTATCTACAATCTCTCAAATTCAACTTAACAATTCATTACCCACAACAATCAACCTTATAACATTCAATTTAATTCATCAATTAAACTCAAACACAAATTTTCAAAACCCTAACATTTATAAAAATCAAATTAAAAGCTCAATAATACACATTTATACATTTAACAACCTAAATTTCACATTTAAACTTATTTCTTCAACTCCTTTTTATTTCCCTTCTAATTTTTCTTTTTTCTCTTCTTCTTCTTCTTTCTCCATTCTCTCTCGCAGTTTGCTACTTCAATTTTTCAAATCCCTTTTTTTTTCTATTTATATTTATTATATTTATCTAATTACTACAATACCCTTATTTATTTATACTCTCTCTTTAAATCACCAAGAATTTCGTAGCCTTTTACTAACTCTTTTAATTCAAAACATTACATGACACCTCAAATCCGAACCCATAACAAAGCTTGGACGACGAAACTAGTTGTAAGACTAAAACGAATAGGATGCTTACTGCTCAGGAATCATTATGGAAATGCTAACCAGGAAAAGCAGTTTTTGAACCTAGCTAGGAGCGATTGAACTTGTGTTGCTGCCTGATATCTCAAGGTCAAGGTGTGAACTAAGTAGGTATTCATAACTAGAATTTCTCAAGTTATATATAAAACGGTTGTTTCAGTACCCTTAAAGCACTATTTTTATTGCTAATGCTGTTCTTCGTTAAAGTTTTAGGGAATGGAAGCTGGAGTGGATCAGATAATGACCATCAATACTTCGCTACAATTTTTGACATTGATTTAAAAATATTTTTCACTCACAAAATATATTAATAATATTTTTTTATTTAAAAAAATTATTTTTAAGATTTATATATCAAAATAATTTAAAAATATTAAAAATATATTAATTTAAAAAAAATTAATTTTTTTAAAAAAATGCTTTTTGACCGTACTCCCAAATGCTATCGAGGGGAGGAGTGAGAGGCATTATTCCTACCGTAGTGCTTACAGCTCTTGAAGCTAAGCTTCAGGCTCTTACATTTTCAGGTCATCTTTTCCAAAGTTTCAACAATAGGGTGGTTCCACACGTTAACTTAGTCAGCAATTAGCTCCTGATTCTTTTGTTGTATCTTGTCATATATCTTGTCATATAATCTTTGCTAGGCAAAGTTATGGCTTCCTTCCTAGCAACATCAATTTATCAAGCTGATGAGCCTCGAGGAGATTCATCCCAACCACCAGATCCTTTGTGTCTTGATCATGGAAGATATTTGCTCCATCAGTAAACGATGATGTCATTATGTATGATGTGCAGAACACGGTCAGAGTGAGGACAGAACCAGTGGAGGAGGAGGGTGTGGAGAATAGTGGAAGATTAGTGCAGCCTGGCGCAGGAGCTAGATCTTCTATAAGCCTTAAATACAACACAAGTGAGACTAGAGGAGTTCCATTACCCACCAGCTCTAAGAAGCTGGTGGGTCGAGCATTTGAAGAGAATACGAAGGTGACATAGTATTTGTTAATGGATGATGAAGTCTCAGCCATTAGTATTTATGGAGCGGGAGATGTTAGTAAAAAAACAATATTGTAACATATTTATAATGAACTTTTACAAAAACAAGATATTTGTAATCATGTTTGGTGAGTGACTGTATCTTAAAATTTCAACATTAATAAATTGCAGAAAAACTAAGGAAAAAACAAGAATGAATTATCAGAAACAATCAAAGTGAAGAAGCCACTTTCTGAGGGAGAAGCTTAGTCTTTGTTCATGGATAATTTTGGACGTGATTTGCTGGGAATTATTACTGTGGCAGGAAGCTTGAGGGGAGTGGAGAGAGAAATACATTGAAGAAATTGAAAGAATCAGAACTTAGGGACATGGATGAGAAGGTAATTCAACGTATCGAGGGCTGGTTATAATCGGTTAGGCATTGTAATACTACAATATTGTCTCTTATATTGTGCGTTGTTTCCTGTAGATCATTGGATTAAAATGGAGGAGTTGATAGGTTTTTTGGTGGATGAGGGAATAATTAAAGGAATGAGGAGCAGGAAAGATGCATTTGACGAGGGCCACACGATGCTTAATAGACTTGAACGTGTCTGCCTGTTAAGATGCATGACTTGATTCGCGACATGGCCATCCAAATACTGCAAGACAAACGTGTCTGCCTGTTAAGATGAATGTCTTGATTCGGGACATGGCCATCCAAATACTGCAAGACAACTCTCAAGTCATGGTCAAAGCAGGTGCGCAATTAAAAGAATTGCCAGATGCAGAGGAGTGGACAGAGAATCTCGCAAGAGTCTCACTAGTACAAAACCAAATTAAAGAAATTCCTTCCCGCTATTCACCAAGGTGTCCCTATCTATCAACTATGTTGTTATGTCAAAATCGTTGGTTGCAATTCATTGCAGATTCATTTTTCAAGCAATTGAATGGGCTCAAGGTTCTTGATCTGTCTTTTACAGAAATTGGAAATTTACCAGACTCTGTCTCTGATTTGGTGAGTCTCACTGCATTATTGCTCAATAATTGTAAGAACTTAGGCATGTACCATCATTAAAGAAGCTCAGGGAACTAAAAAGGTTAGATCTCTATCATACTTCACTTAAAAAGATGCCTCAAGGTATGGAATGTTTATCCAACCTTAGATATCTTAGAATGAATGGATGTGGTGAAAAGGAGTTTCCTAGTGGGATATTACCTAAACTCTGTCACCTGCAAGTTTTTATACTAGAGGACTTTATGCCTTTTAGGGATTTAAGAATGTATGCTCTAGTAACAGCTAAAGGAAAGGAAGTAGGATGCTGGAGGAAGTTGGAAATTTTGGAATGTCATTTTGAAGAACATTCTGACTTTGTGGAGTATCTGAACTCTCGGGATAAGACCCTTTCATTATGCACGTACAGGATTTTTGTGGGACTACTGGGCGATGATTTTTACTCGGAAATAAATAATTATTGTTATCCATGTAGAATAGTTGGGTTGGGTAATTTGAACATCAATCGAGATAGAGATTTTCAGGTCATGTTCATAAATAACATTCAAATACTGCATTGTAAATGTATCGATGCAAGAAGTTTAGGTGATGTTTTGTCATTAGAGAATGCCACCGATCTTCAGCGCATCGACATTAAGGATTGCAATAGCATGAAGAGCTTGGTTTCATCTTCTTGGTTCTACTCTGCTCCACTACCGTTGCCATCTTATAATGGTATATTTTCTGGTCTTAAAGAACTTTATTGCTATAAATGTAAGAGTATGAAGACGTTGTTTCCTCTGGTGTTGCTATCAAACCTTAAGTACTTAGAAAGGATTCAAGTTCAACACTGTGAGAAAATGGAGGAGATAATAGGAACAACAGATGAAGAAAGCAGTAGCTCCAATTCCATCATGGAATTCATACTCCCTAAGTTCAGAATTCTGAGATTGATGAATCTACCAGAACTGAAAAGCATTTGCAGTGCAAAGCTGATTTGCGATTCCCTCGAAGAAATTATTGTAGACAATTGTCAAAAGCTGAGAAGGTTGCCAATTCGTCTTCTTCCCCCTTCACTTAAAAAAATTGAAGTATATCCGAAAGAATGGTGGGAGTCAGTGGTAGAGTGGGAGAATCCTAACGCTAAGGAGAATCCTAACGCTAAGGACGTCCTTAGTCCCTTTGTTAAATGACGATATATTATTGAATTACGGGTAGGCATCTTGTTTTAATGCATGGTGCTATTGAATTTGGTAATAGAATTATGTATGTAAAGCGGCACAAATCTCCATTTCTATTGATTCTTCTCATGTCCTTACGCTAACTAACATGTAATTTACATCTGATTGACGTTGATTAATATGAAATAAATGTATTATTTCTGAGTTGGTTTTAAGTTTCATTCCAGTACATGTCAAGCAGATTATGTTATGCAAGCTTTGTGTGGAAGGGTAGCTGGCTATTTCATGGTTCGGTTGTTTTGTTTTATACAGGTTTAGTTAGTCTGCTTGCGTCTCGTTGGTATGTGATCGCTTTCTGCACCCTTTCCTCTTTGGAAAATGGAAGCAAAACGTGGTATCTGTCATGATTAGACTTAAGGACCCTTTTCTTTTGAAGCAAAAAAAGAAGAAGAAGAACAAGAACAAGAAGAAGAAGAAATAGTCAAAAGATGGTTAGCGGGAATTCAAAAGCTTATAGGGAATTCGAACAACAACGGTACTGCTATATTATAAAAAGAAGAAAAAAAATGCAAAACAACTAGCTATATCTTAAAATACTGCAGGTTTTATAATTTGTTTCTTGTTTGATTAAAGAATAACCAACTATTACCCTGTTTCTCTATCATCAGTGGATTGGACAGGAGGAGTTCTGTAGTAAGCAGGCATTGTTGCCGGGAGGAATGTTGCTCTAATTCCTTCAGCCTTTAGTATAGGGAAGATGATGCCTGATCCAACCTGAAAGATGACAAAAATAAAAATAAAAATTTAAGTTTCTCTAGGAAACTCATGGTGAGAATAATAGTTCAAACAAATGTCTGTTAGTAAGGGTAATGAGATGAAAGCTGGAGATACAGACCAAAATTAGTTTTGCCGCAATACACATGCGTTTTGGTGTAGGAAATGGAAGCAATAAGCGGCCAACAGCATAGGCAAGCATGGCAAAGCAGTGGAAAACCAAGCTCCACGGATCAGGGTTTAGACCAGACAGAAGAGCCATCAGTCCTTCTGAGAACACGCCTCCAAGGCTCAAATAATTGAAGAATGCTTCTTTCATTTCCTTCCTTGATGGATCCTGATCCGATGAAGAGAATACTGTGTGTAGGGTGCTTGCCAATGTGTTTATTGCAAATGACGTTGGCTGCAACCAATATTATGTTATTAGTATCTACCCAACCTATAGAAATATAGCAATGCTTGAAATTTGAAGTTTCTTTAAGCAATTCCTGTTCAGAGTTTGTTCCGAGGAAGACTGGCAGAAGAAATATTAGATAAGCTTGAGCATGCGAAAGCTGATACCTTGCGCAGAATGTAAAAGGATTCAAGATATTTGCAAATGGCAGCTCCATCACTAAGATTATTCAGAGGCCTAAGAAGATCTCGCAGTAGAACAACATCAGAAAGTCCCACAGTCATTCCTCCTCCTGTTACGGCATGGCGCATATTCAAGGAATCCCCTATCATAAACGCACCAGGGGTTGGATAGGGAGACGCAGGCATGATTCTGTTTGGCATTGTTCTTATGTTGCCCTTATCAATTGCACATATGAAAGCATTGTATAGCTCAGGTGGCATCTGAAATGTGCAAATCACAGCATTAGTTCAAACAACATATATGTATTGAATAAAGAGAACTAGCAAAGTTGCTAAAATGTCGCCTTAGACTGGCATTATGAGACATTTTACATTTTGCTTTCTGATATTATTAACAATAAATTCGCGATCAAGCGTGCTCTATAAATTAATCAGAATAAGCTTCAATTTCAAGCAACTATACATACTTGAGGTGCCACCACTGTTTTCAAGTAGCTTGCCATTTCACCATTGGCAATAGGTGGTTGTTTCGAGCCAGGTACATCAACTAAACAACGAATTTCATTGCTGCTAACAGGATAAGCTATGACAATTGTATCCTTCAAAATAAAGTATGCACGATTTGCATATGGAAGATTATAGTTCTCCAGGACCAAACCAACAAAGTAAGATGGGACTTCAATCTACAAGAAATGTAACGATCATGTGTTAAAAAGTAATATTAAACTAATTTCAGGTTGAATTTTTTAAAACTGAACATTCACATGCTTGAATCTTACCATTCATTCTAACTAATTATATTAATAATAATTAAGCTGCATTGGAGGTGTTAGCCTAGCGTTGGAGGTGTTAGCCTAGCGGTGAGAGAGATTTATTCCATTTTTCTATACTCGGGTTCGAATCTTACTTTGCATCCCTGTCATCCCCGCGGTGACTTACATGTTTACTGGGCTTGTAAGATATTAAGTGGACCATGAAATTGATCGTGGTACGTGTAAACTGACCCAAACACCCATATAAATAAAATAATAATAATAATAATTAAGCCGAAAGTAATCATGGTCCCAAGCAAGTTTCAAGTTTTCAAAGAAATATTTTAAAGAATAATATAAAACTATTATTTGAGATTCACCTACAAGGTATATCTCCTGGTCTGTATTCTTATCAACAAAATAAAACATTATAGTGCCTTCTCTCATTAATTACATGTAAATTTACTCATAATGCAAGATTTTCACCTTTGGATTGCAGAGATTGCGTCGTAAATTTGAAAAACAACCATCACATACTACTGTGAGTGAAGCTGAAGCTGCTAACTCCTGGCCTGCCTTTGTTTTGTATAGCACACCTTTGATAGTTCCTTTTTGTTCGACAAGAGATGTTACAGTTCCTTGTTCGAGTTTAACGCTGGACAAAGATCAAAGAAATATGAGAAAGAAAAATCTTCACATCATGAAATGATACTGACAAACGTATATTCAGTCTATGGTTGGTTATATTGAACTCAGTACTCGCAGGCTACTCTGTTCCTATTGGTTTCAGGGGAAAGGACAAATACTTGGGAAGAGATGCGGCTTTTTCACGTAGTTTCTGGATGAAGCGGCCATGGTGAAAGCTTCTGCCACTCGCATTGGCGGGATATGACATTGCAGTTCTTTTCCCATCTTTGTGAACAGCAGCGAAACTGAAGACTATCTGAGAATCAATCCCATCTAGACAGTCTGCTACCACAGAAAATGTTGGACATAAATAAGAGTAGTTGTTGATTAATTAACGGAAAGTATGTTCAACAAAATTTCTACAGCTAGTAATTCTTCACCTTGAAGACCTAACTCGGCCAATTTAATGCAGCCCCCAGCATGCAGGAGCTCACCAACAATTCTGTCGGGCTCAGTCAAGTCTCTTTCAATAACTTGCACGCGCCATCCATCCTGCAGTTGTAGGAGAAGACAAGGTTGCTGTTGCTTAGCACACACAGAACAACAATAGCTCTGCTTACTAGGTTTTGGTCTTTGAAATATATGCAAGATCAGGCACTTAGAGTTAACTGTTTTACCATTGTGAAAGAGGTTATTACCTTTGCGAGAGCATAAGCAAGAGCTGAACCAGCAACACCAGCTCCTACGATGATCACATCAGTATTTCCAGCAAAATTTGATCTGCACACTCCATTTCCAGAGCTTTTCAAAGTTTTCTTGCTTCGATTTTTCTCTGAAGCTTTGATATTCTCTCTCCCTCTTGAACTGTAGAGGACAACAAACCCGAACAAGAAAGCTGCTACAACTCCTCCAAATATATGTTTGGAGTCCATTTTTCTCTCTCAGTACAAGCTCTCTCTCTCTCTGGATGTGCTGTCGAGAACCCTGCAGTGCTACCAAGGCACATAGTAGTATGGTATCATTTATGTGTTTTCTGAGTCACCATAAAGACTAATATTTATGCAGCTCAGGAAACAAAGAAAACTCCTGTCAAAGGGGAAAGAGAAACGCTGACAGAGACATAAAATTCATATCATTTTTTCCATCATACTGTTTATATTATAAAAGCTAGTGATAAAGTGATACAAAACTGGAGGAGGCTATGATGTCTACACAATTTTCAAATTGAATTTTACGAATTATGAGCTTTAGCGGTTATCGTAAGCATCCGCAGAGGAGCTTCCTAGGGAAGTAGGAGAGTGATTTATTTATTGCTAAAAGACATGCAAATGGAAAGGTTGTTGATAGGGTTGTCAGTCCTCTGCATGATGGAAAGGTTTACCACTGATTCCATAATAATTTAGTTTAGCTGTTCTTTGGGGAAATGATGGTCATTTAAATGGTTAGGCCAATTATTATTGGAGTGGAAAAAAGAAAAATTGGAAATCAAATAAGAAAAATACTGAATTGTCGTTTTCAAGCTTCTTTTTTTTGTTTCATTATCGTTTAAGACTACTGAATTGTCGTACTTTTTTTCCTGTAAGAAAAACAATCGATAGATAAACAATTGTAATTCGAAGTTTAATATTATATTTTCATTCAATTTTAATTTGTATTTTTAAGTTTTATCCGTCTTTATGAACCACATGCATTCTATCACTTTGCCCTTATCAATTGACACAGAGCTTTTCAAAGTTTTCTTGCTTCGATTTTTCTCTGAAGCTTTGATATTCTCTCTCAATTTTAATTTGTATTTTTAAGTTTTATCCGCCTTTAGGAACCACATGCATTCTATCACTTTCCCCTTATCAATGGACACGCTTGATTGCATTCTTGGGGCTCCACTTGCTGGCCATCAGGTGACATGACAGTATGATGGAGATGTCTAGCTACTGCTCAAAGTCCAAACAACAACAGCACTGCTAACTAGAACAAGAAAAAAATGCATCTTGCTAAAATGAGATAGAAGTCAATTTTGACGTGTGTTTTAAAAATATTTTTAAAAAATTAATTTTTTTTATTTTTTATTAATTTTAAATTAATATATTTTTAATATTTTTAAATCATTTTAATATCTCATTTTAATATGCTGATATCAAAAATAATTTTTAAAAAATAAAAAATATCATTAGTATGTCTATTTAAAAAACATAATAACTATAATTTCAAATAAATTCTTAATATAATGGGGACATATAATTTTAGGATTCGTACCATTAAGAAGAAATGTGATAGGATTAGAGGGATTTTCTCATAGCTTTCAATCTCGTAATTTTTTTCCTTGATATTTTATCATAAAAGCTATATATTAGAATAAAAATAGGGGAGATCATTCTGTTACAACAAGAGGAAAATCTTCTTAGCGACTGGAAATTCCTTGAGGATAAACAAATAATTCTTGAGTTCAAGAGGGGAATAGAATCCATCTTCATTAGTTGCTGTGAGAAGTAGCACTTATCTTTATAATTCTTTTGCATTCAAGTACTTATTCATCCTGATTTTAAATCTATGCTATTGAATTTTGTTCAATTTGTAATTGTTGTTAGGGATAAAAATAAAAAGCAAATAAATTAATTTGATTATTGTATTTTTCACTTTAATTAATTAGGTGTTGTAAAACTCAGGTCGTGGCCTAGTGGCCAAAAGAGCTCAAGACCATTGGTGAGCCCAAACAGCCCATCTGGTACGGTGAAAGAGAAACAATGTTTAAACAAGCAATGTGTTTTTTGGAGTTTTTCTATGCAATTTCTTAGGTAAGATCATCCCTAACTCTTCAGGTTTTGAATTATGAACAATAAGATGGCATACTAGGGTTTGATGAATGAATTTGAGGTTAAAATGATTGTGACGTTTTTAATGGAATCGATTATGGAAAAGTTGTTAGAATATTTTATTATATGTATTTAGACGGTTTAGGGCTAAATGTGTTGTTGAGATTGGGTAAATTCAAGACAAATTGCAAGTCAGGATTTTTTGGATTACCCTTCGTTCATCATCTATTTGTGATCCTTGGAATATATTTGTTTGTTATATGCATAGTCATATTCACATATCTCATATTACATGTTACCATGCATAATAGTTATTATCTCTCACTAAATGTTTTGACTCACCCCTCTATTCATTATTTTTCAGGTATTTAGTTCAGTTTCAGTTGCAAGATTTTTGGTTGTTTTCTTCCTACTACTTTGAGTTGGGCATGCCTTCGCATGTTATTGAGGCTAGTTGTTTTTTAGGCTATTAGTTTATATATATATTTAATTCAGTTTTGTTCAATCTAGCTTAACTACGCAAATATAAATGTTTTACAATATTTATGGATTTATTTTATGTATTGGTTTCTGTTTTAGTTTTGTTATGATTACGGATTTTGAGTTTGAGTATTTGGATTTCATGCTGCACTGTTTTATAAAATTATGAATTCAATTAAGTATGTTCCGAGGATTAGCTCAGGATTATCTCATGTTTTAATAGAATGTGCGTACACCTCGTCTGATGTAATTTAGCTTGCTTGTAATTTGCAATGCATGTTATGGTCTTTTCGACTAGAGCAAAATGCAAAAAGAATGTGATTTTCAAATAACAATTATTTGGCAGCAAACTTTTCCAGTGGACACCGTAACTCACGGAGAATTGGCATTTTTTGTAATGAAATCCGAGGGATTTATTAAACAATTGTTATTGCCAATAAGAAAATGGCTTAACTGAGAAGAGAATACAAAATCTCAAAAGAATTAGACGTGAAATCACCTTAATATTATTGACAAAATCAACAATGTTTGTTAACAATGTTAGGCACAAATTTGTCAACAATGTTAGGCATAAATTTGGTGCCACCTACCTTGCTCTTGTCTTTTGCATGGATGTTTGCCTATAAATAGGCAATGCATTCAAGCATTATAGAGGGATGTTTGCCTATAAATAGGCAATGCATCCAAGCATTATAGATACACCACAAGAGAGAAAGAAGAGAGGGTGAGGAGAGAATAATCCCACAAAATTGTAAGGTATTTGTGAGATAGTAAGTGAGGTGTTTTCTCCTAATAATAGAGAGATTTTTGTTGTTCTCCTATTATTAGAGAGAAGTTGTATTCCCACATTACTTAGTAAAATCCTTCTATACTTGCCCGTGGACGTAGCCAAATTGGGTGAACCACGTAAATTCTTGTGTGTCGTTTCTCATTTTAACTTATCCCTTACCTTTTGTCTTGTCGGGTTTGCATGCCAGCATCCTAACAGTGGTATCAGAGCCTCCTGGTTGGTGTTGTTAATACACAAAAATTATTCGTGTATATGGTTACTATTCATGTATACGACACTATTCACCTATACGGCGCTATTCATCCATAAGGTACTGTTCACATACGTTGCTGTTGGCGTATATAGAAAGTCAGTGCGGTGATTAAATACGGTCTAGGAAGTTCTGTCTAAGGAGATTGGGTTTTAAGCGGGACCGTTTGTGACCCCTCCAATCTTTCCTGGGAACTTACTTAGTGAAGTATTATTCACACGATACTATTTCTATATACATTACAGATCTGTGAAACGGTGATAGCTGAATAGATCTTGGTGAATACAATGGCAGCAAAGTACAAGATTGAGAGGTTTAATGGGAGCAATTTCTCATTGTGGAAAATGAGAATCAAGGCAATCTTAAGAAAAGACAATTGCTTGGCAGCAATTGGGGATCGGCCCGCGGAAATCACTGATAATACAAAATGAAATGAGATGGATGGCAATGCTATTGCTAACATACATTTAGCATTAGCCGATGAAGTATTATCAAGTGTGGCGGAAAAGAAAACAGCTAAAGAGATATGGGAGACTCTAACAAAGCTATACGAGTCCAAGTCTTTGCACAATAAGATTTTCTTAAAGCGGAGACTTTATAGCCTTCGAATGACAGAAACCACGTCGGTGACTGACCACATCAACACAATAAGAACTCTATTTTCACAACTCACTACATTGGGCCAGCAAATAGAGGAAAATGAACGTGCAGAGCTTCTACTTCAAAGTCTTCCTAATTCGTATGATCAGCTCATTATCAACTTGACAAATAATATCCTCTCAGATTATCTAGTCTTCGATGATGTTGTAGCCGCTATCTTGGAAGAAGAAAATAGGTGCAAAAACAAAGGAGACAGAAACAGTTCAAACCAAGCAGAGGCATTGTTGGTGTCAAGAGGAAGATCAATGGAGCGTGGCTCTAGTGGGAGTCAAAGGCAGGGGAGGTCCAAATCAAGAAGTAAGAAGGCTGTGAAATGCTACAACTGTGGCAAAAAGGGGCACTTCAAAAAGGATTGTTGGTTTAAAAAGGGTATAGAGAATTCTGCAGAGTCATCAAAATCTCAAGGGTGTGTTGTCAACACCTCAGAAGATGGAGATGTTTTATATAGTGAAGCAGCGACAATCTCTACAGATACAGAAGAGCTCACTGAGGTCTGGCTAATGGATTCAGGAGCAACATGGCATATGACTCCTAATCGAGATTGGTTCCATACATATAAACTTATCTCTGGAGGCAAAGTGTTCATGGGTGATAATCATGCTTTAGAGATTATCGGCATTGGCACCATCAAATTGAAGATGTATGATGGCTTAATTCGTACTATTTCAGAAGTGCGACATGTGAAAGACTTAAAGAAGAATCTTTTGTCCATAGGACAATTTGATAGTCTTGGCTGTAAGATCCGAACAGAAAATGGAATCATGAAAATCATCAAAGGAGCGCTGGTGGTTTTAAAGGCAAGAAAGACAGTTGCAAATGTATTTGCATTAATGGGAGAAACACATCATGAGGCAGAAGCGTCAATCGCATCAGCCAGTCCTGCAAAAGAGAAGACGATGATGTGGCATCAAAAACTAGGTCACATGTCAGAAAAAGGTTTAAAGGTTCTCTCTGATCAGAAGTTACTCCTTGGGCTTACAAAGGTTACTTTACCTTTTTATGAGCACTGTGTTACAAGTAAGCAACACAGGTTGAAGTTTGGCACATCTACAACTAAGAGCAAATGCATCTTAGACCTAATTCACTCTGATGTTTGGCAAGCACCGGTTGTATCCTTGGGAGGAGCAAGATACTTTGTATCATTCATAGATGACTTCTCTAGGAGATGTTGGGTGTATCCAATTAGAAGGAAGGCAGATGTGCTTACAGTCTTTAAAACTTTCAAAGCGTAGGTGGAACTTGAATCTGAAAAGAAGATCAAGTGTTTGAGGACTGACAATGGAGGAGAATATACCAGTGATGAATTTGATAACTTCTGTCAACATGAAGGTATCAAAAGGCAGTTCACAACGGCATACACTTCACAACAAAATGGAGTGGCAGAGCGGATGAACAGAACTCTATTAGAAAGAACAAGAGCAATGTTGAAGGCTACAGGTCTAGGAAAGTCATTCTGGGCAGAAGCAGTGAATACCGCCTATTATGTGATAAATCGATCTCTATCAACCGTAATTAAGCTAAAGACACCGATGGAGATGTGGACTGGAAAACCAGCTGATTATTCTCGATTGCATATATTTAGAAGTCCTGTGTACATGATGTACAATACACAAGAAGTTAGCAAGCTGGATTCAAAATCTAGAAAATGTGTATTTTTGGGATATGCTGATGGAGTGAAGGGGTATCGCTTGTGGGATCCCACTGCCCACAAGGTAGTGATCAACAGAGATGTCATATTTGCAGAAGGTAAAATGCAAATGGAAGAACATAATAGCATTCTAAAGGAGACTACAGCAGTCCATGTAGAAAATACTCAGAATCATGCTTCTTCTGAAGTTGTACCAGAGCATGAAGAGCAAGAACAAATAGAGTCTGAAACTTCTGAAGTTCGGCGGTCAACTCGTGAAAGAAGACCACCAGCTTGGCACTCAGTTGTACCAGAGCATGGAGAGCCATCAACTTTCCATGAGGCTATCAAAAGCACAGATGTATCTATGTGGATGACAGCAATGCAAGAGGAGATTGAAGGTCTGCATAAGAATAATACTTGGGATCTTGTTCCGTTACCACAAGGAAGAAAGGCCATTGGCAACAAATGGGTTTACAAGATAAAACATGATGGCAATGATCAAGTGGAGCGGTATCGTGCAAGATTGGTGGTGAAAGGATATGCTCAGAAAGAAGGAATAGACTTCAATGAGATATTTTCTCCGGTGGTACGACTTACGACAATCAGAGTAGTCTTAGCAATGTGTGCTATATTTGATCTTCACTTGGAGCAGTTAGACATGAAAACTGCATTTCTTCATGGAGAACTTGAAGAAGAAATTTATATGCTCCAACTAGAGGGTTTTGCTGAAACAGGTAAGGAGAACTTGGTTTGCAGGTTGAACAAATCTCTATACGGTCTCAAACAGGCGCCGAGGTGTTGGTATAAGAGATTTGATTCCTTCATAATTAGCCTTGGGTACAACAGACTCAGTTCAGACCATTGTACGTATTACAAGAGGTTTGAAGAAGATTTCATCATTTTGTTATTGTACGTGGATGACATGTTGGTGATAGGCCCCAACAAAGATCGAGTCCAAGAATTAAAGGCACAGTTGGCTAGGGAATTTGATATGAAGGACTTGGGACCAGCAAACAAGATTCTAGGGATGCAAATTTACCGAGACAGAAGTAAGAGGAAGATTTGGCTTTCTCAAAAAAATTATTTGAAGAAGATCTTGCGACGCTTCAACATGCAAGATTGTAAGCCAATTTCCACCCCACTTCCTATTAACTTCAAATTATCCTCAAGTATGTCTCCTAGCAATGAAGCAGAGAGGATGGAGATGTCTCGAGTACCGTATGCATCAGCAGTGGGAAGTTTAATGTTTGCCATGATATGTACAAGACCAGACATTGCACAAGCAGTGGGAGCAGTTAGTCGATACATGGCAAATCCTGGTAGAGAGCATTGGAATACTATTAAAAGGATCTTGACATACATCAAGGGTACCTTAGATGCTGCATTATGTTATGGAGGATCAGAATTTACTATCAAAGGTTATGTTGATTCAGATTTTGCTGGTGACCTTGAGAAAAGGAAGTCCACTACAGGCTATGTGTTCATAATTGCAGGAGGAGCTGTGAGCTGGGTTTCTAAACTTCAGACTGTTGTAGGATTGTCCACAACAGAAGCTGAGTACATGGCAGCTACACAAGCTTGTAAAGAAGCAATATGGATGAAGAAACTTATGGAGGAGCTCGGGCACAAACAAGAGAATATTCTTTTGTATTGTGATAGTCAAGTGCCTTGCATATTGCAAGGAATCCAGCGTTTCATTCAAGAACAAAACACATAGATGTTCAGTATCAGTTTGTTCGCGAAAGTGGTGGAAGATGGAAGTGTGGATTTTCAGAAGATTCACACAAAGAAAAACGCAGCAGATGCTTTAACCAAACCGGTTAATACTGATAAGTATATATGGTGCAGATCCTCTTACGGCCTAGCAGAAATGTAAGCAGCATGAAGATGGCAAGTATAGAAAGGATAGAAGAAGCACAGATAATCAAGTGTGAAGACTTGATTAACTCATCAAAGTCTTCAAGTGGGAGAATGTGAAATCACCCTAACATTGTTGACAAAATCAACAATGTTTGTCAACAATGTTAGGCACAAATTTGTCAACAATGTTAGGCACCAATTTGTCAACAATATTAGGCATAAATTTGGTGCCACCTACCTTGCTCTTGTCTTTTGCATGGATGTTTGCTTATAAATAGGCAATGCATTCAAGCATTATAGACTGCCTATAAATAGGCAATGCATCCAAGCATTATAGATACACCACAAGAGAGAAAGAAGAGAGGGTGAGGAGAGAATAATCCCACAAAATTGTAAGGTATTTGTGAGATAGTAAGTGAGGTGTTTTCTCCTAATAATAGAGAGATTTTTGTTGTTCTCCTATTATTAGAGAGAAGTTGTATTCCCACATTACTTAGTAAAATCCTTCTATACTTGCCCGTGGACGTAGCCAAATTGAGTGAACCACGTAAATTCTTGTGTGTCGTTTCTCATTTTAACTTATCCCTTACCTTTTGTCTTGTTGGGTTTGCATGCCAGCATCCTAATATTAGAAAACATACTTACAAAGATAAAACCCCCTATCATAATCATACTTAAAAAGTCTCTTACTGGACAATTTTTTACTCAAACAAGCAGAGATAAAAGAAAAAAAATCCAACGAAAGAAGAGAGAATGGAAGGCAATTCAAATCCCATATCACCACCACACTCAAAAACAATACAAGAACTAGCCATAGAAGGCCAAAAACATTTGGAAGAAACAATCCAAGCTGCTTACCAGATCCTCTCGGTCTTCGATGAATGATGAGCTTTGCAACTCCACTTTATGGTTGAGAGGGATGGAGAGGCTTGAATTTTTCTTATTTGATTTCCAATTTTTTTATACCATAAACTTCCAAGGGACAAAAAACAAATCTCATCATGCAGAGGAAAGACAACCCTATCAACAACCTATCCATTTCCATGTATCTTCTACCAATAAAGTCACTCTCTTACGTCCATAGGAAGCTCCCCTGCAGATGCTTATGATAACAGCTAAAGCTCATATTTCTTAAAATTCAATTTGAAAATTGTTTAGCCATCATTAGCCTCCTCTTCAGTTTTCTATCACTTTATCACTAGTTTTCCATCACAGTATGACGAAAAAAATTATATGAATTTTATGTCTTTGTCAGCGTTTCTCTTTCCCCTTTGACCGGAGTTTTCTTTGTTTCCTCTGCTGTATAAATATTAGTCTATTTCGTAACTCTGAAAACTCATAAATGATACCATACTATGTGCTTTGGTAGAGCTGCAGGTTTCTCAACAGCACATCCACAGAGAGAGAGAGAGAGAGAGAGAGAG
>NW_011501106.1:18069-24512 GCF_000495115.2 Populus euphratica | reverse complement strand
GGGGGAGATTTTGAAAGAATTGTTTTTTTTTTTTGAGAGAGTATATTAAAAAATAAATGTTTAGCGAGCATGATAATCATGAAGGAAAGAATGAAGGATTAATGTGAACATTTCAAATCCCGTCCTCAAGTAATTTAAGATAAGATGACCAGACAAAGAGAGTAAGAAATAAATGAGAGAATATAATGAAGGAATTTTAGGTACTATAAAGGGTAATAAAAGAGAAAGAGAGTGAAGAGAAACTTTTTTTTTTGTTCTTTATTTTCTGTGAGAGAGTATTTTGAAAGAAATAAAATATAAGAGTGAGAAATAAAATATTCAAGGATTGAGATATTGAGGAGAGGAATTTTTTTAACAAAACAAAAATGTTAAAAATAAAAAAAATCAAATCAAAGCAATTCCTTCTTTTCTCTTTTAAACCCTAGCCACCAACATCCTTAAGCCCTATCATTTGTAGGAACAACCTTATCACAATAATCACAAATTAATTACTTAGTTCTTTGTTTAATGTATATATATGACGTTGAGGGGCTGATGGGGTCATTATCTAATTTTTTAATTTAGAATCACTAGAAAACTTGATTATACTAGTTTTATTATAGATTCAAGGATAAAAGATTAATTGTGACTAAAAAATATATGAGTACCAATAGCACATCATACCTAAGATAAACTGTTTTATGTAATTTTGAATATATTTTAAAAGTTTAGATGAATTCCTAACCAATAATCTATCTATGGTTTAGGATTGAGATTTATTTATGTGAATAAATTTGATATTAAGAATTTATTATGGGCTTGTATAACTAAAAAAATTCTTATGAAAAAGATTTTTTGTAATTTAAATATTATAAAAAAAATACTTCCAATTAAAATTGGTGAATACTTAAAGTAATTTTGAGAATTTTCTAATCAACTCTTAATATTAAAATATCTATATACCAAAATATTTAACCTTTAAAATATCAATTTACCAAAATATTTAACCTTTAATTCTCATAAATTAAAAAATTTTAGTTATTAAAATATTGGTCGAATTCTCATAAATTTAGTAAACTAATTAAAATATTTTTAAGAGACTTGGCCATATATAATTAAAATATTTAACTTTTTTCTTTTTAGGTTTAAACATTAAAAAACATATAAGAAAAAAATATAAAGTTTAACTTTGGAGTTATTATGAAATCCAATACATTAGGCTAGATACACAATAGAAAAAAATATTTTTTATATTTTCTCTATATTGTCATATTTTTACACCAATTTCTACACCCTAATATCTATGCCTACAATGGCTAGCCATGATCTTCAACCAATGGTGCATGACACAACAACCTAGAAGAGCTTTCAACATTAACCTAAATGAGCATGACACCGGATTTAATTTTTCATAAGTGTGCTTTTTTCATTACAAAGTAATGGACTAGGTGTATAAATACACCAGTCAAGAACACAAAGAAATTCCTAGCAATACAAATCCCACATACAATCATAGAAAGCCAGCTACTTCCTATTGAAAGCTAGACATATAAGCCAAGGTTATTCACCATGGCCATGTCATATACAAGCATAATAGTTTTATGTCTTGTAGACGCAATTTACACACACAATAGATATGCATATCTTAAATTTTATTTTTTTTATATATTATTTTTTTCTATATTTATTAACTTAAATATTATTATTTTAATATATTTCTAATAAAAACACTTTAAAATATAATTTTTACAGTACTCCTAAAAAAACCTCTTAGTCTAATGCATAGGAACTTGTGTCTGTGTAGTGGATTAACTAATTCTCTTAGTTTTTTTATGTTGTTCATAAAGACAGAAAAAGCTTAAAAATACAAAATAAAAAAATTTTAAAATGAATTTTGGTAGCTTCAGAGAAGACTAAGACGGCACAAGGAAAATATATAGATTAATGAAATTTTATTCTAAATAAATCCTTCATATAATTCGATTATCATTTTTTTTAATATGAATTTTATATTTCAAAAACATAATTTATTGCTACTTAATGATATAAGATGATTTTAATAGTAAATAGATGTAATGTTTTGAATAAATAAGTAGGAAAATACAATAAAGCCCTTGGTGGCTTAAAGTATAGGTATAAATGAATGAGGGGTAGTGTAGTAATTCAACAAAACTTGATAAATATAAATAGAAAGTAAAAAAAAAAAACAAAATAAGTGATCTGAAAGTTGAGAGAGAATCGGCAGGAGAGAGAAGGGAGAAAGAAGAAGAAGAGAAAAGAGGAAAATTAGAAGAAAAATAGAAAGGAGTTGAAGGAAATAAGTTTAAAGGTAAGATTATATATAAGTATGTGTTGATTAAGTTTTAATTTTGGTTTTGATAAATGTTAGGGTTTTGAAAATTTGTGTTTTGGGTTTGATTGATGAATTAATTGAATTTTATGGGTTGATTGTTATGGGTAATGGATTATTTGGTGGATTTTGAGAGATTGAATTGAAAAATGATGATTTTGAGTTATGATTTTGTTTGAATGGTGAAATTATGTTAGAAATAAGGAAAGAACAGTTGGTTTCTGTTGAAATTCTAGGTTGGAGGTTGAAGATGACAAAAATTCATTTTGGTCCTTCAATTTGTGGAAATTACAGTTTAGTCCCCAAACTTTGAAAAATTTACAGATTGGTCCCTGGGGCATATTCCGAGATTCTGAACAGAATAAAACATAAATTATGGGCAGAATTCCTGTATAGTTATGAAATTTTAACACTTTCAATTTGGTCCTTCAATTTGACAAAAATTACCATTTAACCCTAAAAATTTGATAAAATTCCAGAATGGTCCCTGGAGTATAATGAGATGATCTGGACAGAAATGAGGATTGATTATGGTCAGAATTTCAGTATAGTCATGGATTTATGATAATTTTAGTTTGGTCCTCCAAATGGATAAAATTACAATTTGGCCCTAAAAATGTGATAAATTTCATATTAGTCCCTAGCTGTGATGTTAGCCTTTTCAGATTGGTTTGTTGAATAAATTAGGGTTATTTAGTGAATTATTACCAATTTTGTTATATGTTTTATTTTGGATTAGATTTCGGAAAAACCGTTAATTTTTGGGTTTTTAGAAAAATAACTAGTTTAGTCTAAAAACATATAGGGTTATGGAATAGACCCTTGGTTAAGTGTATTAAATAGGATATATGTTCTTTTGAGTCATTCTTGAATATGTTTCCTTTATATTCAGATAATCCTGATAGTCTACCGGCGGGACGTCAGTAGGATTTTCTCCAGTGTCTGCTTTTGACTTTTGTTTGCTTCGAGTCAAGTGAGTGGATAATTTTCCATATGCATGAGAAATATTATAAATATTTGATTTGTTAATATGAATTGGATCATGCTTCTTGGTAATATATTTGGTGACTAATATCCTTGTTATGATAAGCATGATCATTCGTTGAATCCGAATTCTTGATATGAACCAGTATGTATTTTGGATTGACTTATGAATTGATAACTCCTCATTTGATTGATGTCATGAATTGAACCTTGAGATATGAATATGTCTGTTTGATTATGATTATGACCCTATGGTATGTCAGTCAGAATACCCATGCTAACAGGGTAATGTTAGTCTTTGTGCACATCGTATCTGAACCCTAGTTGGTCGGGGGAGTCACCAACCTGTGTGGATTGATCATCCCACAGTACGGAGCCTCATGCTCATTGCATTTTGATTTTCTCACGATTTTATCATATGATATTCTTGTTATGGCCTATTTGAGAAACCTTTTTATAAGAACCTTAATCCATACTTGTATATATTTCTCATTGTTGTATTATCTCGTGTGTGTATATTGAACGTTATCTACTCACTGAGTTGTTGAACTCACACTCTTATTATTTATCATTTTCAGGCTTATAGCTTGATAGCAGGTCACTTTTGTTGGACCTTCAGAACCTGCTCTTTTAATTGTAATTTGTACTTTCTTTTATGTGTAGTCAGTGCTCCAAAACTCTTGTATTAAGACAATTAAGTTATATTATGAAATTAGTTTGTTGATGCTGCTGTGTTGAACTCTGATTGACTTATTAAAGGATAAGTTTGTATGTAAGTTTGGGTTCGCAAAGGTATGGAACCTTGGAGGGGAACCTTGCCTATGTGCTGGTCATGGATCCGATATTCGGGCCGTGACAATAGATCTATTATTTTATGAGGTTACTTTAATGATAAATCATACAGGTCTTCTTATTTGGGCAGCACATAAAAGGTTGATCCATATCTGTCTTCATACTCTGAGTATTACAATGCCATTACCGAGCTCACCACCTTGACAAGAGTCAACTTGTTCCCGGAACCTGCGCATGCCCTCTGCTCCTTAATAGCAGCCGCGTCTTAATGCTCCACAAGTCATCCACTTATTGTCCAAGGCAAATGTCTTCTAGCTCATTGATCTTTAGCATGGGGGCAATATCCATGAAAGTCAATCCTATATTTGTCTCCATACTCATCATAGCCCTTTCATTGGCTATCCATCTGTCCACTCATACCTAGCCATCACATTGGCTCTGAGGTGTTCTGAACTAGGCTCCTTCCACGGCCCTCACACCTTCTCTTGAGGTGTCTCCGCTCGTTGTCATACGGCGGTCTGATCATGGGCTCATCTCATAGCCCTCACACCTTCTCTTTAAGGTGTCTTCGCCTTTTATAGGCGGTCGCATCCTTCTTCATCGGGGATGTCTCCAGTGACTAAGATTCTCTATCACCATGTGGACTTGTTTTATAGGCAGTCGCATCCTCCTTCAGCTAAGATGCTTCAAAGTGGCTCCGAGAGTTCATTGCCACTGATCACATAGAAAGAGAAAGTTGCGGTATACTCCTCGCAATCCTCCACCTCGATTTCTATGTTTGGAGCTTCTACGTCTTTCATCATTACACTTGACAGCTCCACCTACACCAACTCCCTTTGGTGTCTTCGCCTTTCATCATAGGCGGTCGCCTTTTATCAAAGGCGTTTGCACCCCCTCAATTAGGTGCATCTGCAACAGCTCATCCTTCCATCCTTGCATGCATTGGAAAGGTCCTCGCTTATTGCCTTTATCAAGAGACTTCCTATTGTACAACCTTCACACAGTCTCTGCTCTGAGCTTCATCTGGGAACTCTTCTTCTCCTTGCACCTGTTGTCTCACTATAGTACCTCGTTGGATCCTCCGGGTACTCCTACACAATCTTCATGTGCTCTCGTGCAATTTTGGTTCTCTAGATTTCTCCCTATTCCTTGCTTATGTTTGACAGCAGCTCATCCTGTCACAACATCTATCCAAGTCAGAATAGGGTGCCAATCTTTATCCCTGTGTTGTATTTCTCTTCCATTATCAGGGTCTTCATCAATTCTCCCCTCGAGAAATTACAGTCACCGAATCTAACTTCCTTGGAGAAATCACCACTCCATCAGATCCTTGATCATACGGAACCCAACTGTTCCTTTGTGCCATCATCCTGCTAGTCTTCAACAGTTTCATAACAAACTATCACATATACGAAAATAGTACCGTATGGATAATCCTTCCACTAAGCAAGTTCGCAGGAAAGATTGGAGGGGTCACACCGGTCCCGCTTAAAACCCAATCTCCTAGCCAGAACTTCTTAGGCCATATCTATCCATCGTACTGTCTTTTCGTATACACAACCATTTGCTAGCTTTGTCGCGGCTTTCCTTTACAAGTGATCTGGGGTATCCTTATTTTATACTTGATTTCTTAACATCTGGCGAGACTACCAGTGCTTAGATTCGTCAAGATTGGTCTTCATCAAATTTCACTCTCCACCTCAAATTGTCCAAATGATCGGGTATCAAGAGTGTCCCAATTTTACCTTCCCTCAAGGCAATTAAAATTCCCCACATAATACTTTAACACATGTAATTGGGCAAACATGTGTGATTTCTTCTTCTTCAGCTCTATCGACCACCATGATGACCATCAGATGCCTCCTGATCGGGCAATCTCTCTTTAATAATTTATCACCGCCATTTCTGATCTCAATCTCAATGATCGGACCGTACCATTGGATCTGGAATGATCAAATTAGCTGGAAACAAGTCTGAAATCGTCCAAATCACACTTCAGACGGCTGAGATCTCATCAAAACAATTTTCGCCTGATCAGTGGTCCAGATTCAATCTCAGATCCAGTTGCACGTAGACTCCACCACACAGAATCATATCCCTCGGCTCATGGCTCGGCTCGGCTTCAACTCGCGGCTGGTGGCGTGGCGGTGGGGTCCACACATGATGACGTGGCTGCTGACTGGTGCTGATATGGCAGTGCTGACATGTCCGATGACGTGGCGGTTTGACTGATCAGAGTCCTGATATGTCAGGTGACGTGTCTGATGACTGTGTAGAACTGCTGACGTGGTTGCTAACGTGGACAGTCACCCCCCACCGACGTGGGCGATGGTTTCCG